>NC_029790.2:131742576-131747104 GCF_000816755.2 Arachis ipaensis | reverse complement strand
TAGAGTGGAAAACAAGCTAAGAGTTTTCTCTTTTAAGATTCAATTCAACTCTCAGGTTAGAAGAAAATCATGCAATCTTTTTTTTTTTTCCAGAATATATATATATTATAAATTATTCTGTTTTATAATTCTTGGCATCTGTATCATATTCTTGTAGGTTTCAGAACTCAAGAGAGACTTGAATATTGTGAACAGTGCATCTGAAGAGGTTACTCATGTATACTTGTCTCTTAAAATGATATGTTTACCCGTGCAAGGTTAAAAAAAGCACACATTTGGCAAAAATACTAAATTGAAATAATTTTAACAGAATGGTCTAGTATATGATTTCAATTTGAATATACTATTAATGCAATAAAATTTACAGACATTTATATATGATATTATTTGCATAATTTTTGCAACAGTATAAAACTCGAATACTTTTACTAATTCATTTACACACAATTAAACCTTTTTATAAAATATTTTTCGTTGATAGTATCTCAGCATTAGATTTACAATATACTATTATTTATGAAATTCGAGTTATGAATATTTTGTCATAGAATTGTGTACATATGATTCCACTAACATGATGACACGCTCTCTTATAAATACAGATAGATAGATAAATAGATAGTCTAATTCCATAGCCACCACTATTCAGCTTCTGTTGTTGTGTGTCTCAGATCAGGAGTTCAGTCAAGTTGAAAAGAATCATGCAGACCATTCTTTCTCTTGGCAATGCTTTGAACCACGGAACTGCAAGAGGTGAGCTAAAGTTTTGGCCTTCACCAGCCTAAATTGTGTCAAAGGGAATATAACCAAGAAAAAAATTAAAAACTAGCTTGTTTGGTTTGTGAAAATGTTTTTTGTTTCCATTCTCAATGGTTTCTGTAAAAGAAAAAAAGACTGAAAACTTCACAGAATTCTAAAAATAGAAAATATCGAAAATAAAAATGGTATATGTTTTTGAAAGCCAAACAAGCAAACTTGGACTTTTTGGCTATTTCCTTAGTTTTGTTCATCCATTATTAAAATTTTAAAGGAGAACAGTGCCATCACAGTGTTGATTGCTTTCTTACTTGTTAATTTATAAGATTAATGCAGGTTCTGCACTTGGATTTCGATTGGATAGTCTCCTTAAACTCACTGATACACGTGCCAGGAACAACAAGATGACTCTTATGCATTATCTTTGTAAGGTACGTTTATTCACCTTGAATTTCTTACAGGAACCTGTTGTTCCTTGCAAATCTTATGTCTCGTGTACAACCATAGGTAAGATTTTCTTGTCCTTTTGTAAAACACATTCATTGGTGTTTTATTCCACATTAATTGGTTGGTGGAATGCATCAACAAAGTTGAAGGTCATTAACTATTTGAGAATCATTGAAGCTGGCTACTTAACTCTTTTTCCCTCACATTCTCATCCATAAAGTAAAGAACTAAGCATGAACCTGAGGAAAAAGATATCTATTAGTAGTATAGTTTAGCATAATGGTGATGTTTATTGAGTTATTGAAATTTCATGTTGCTTTGCGTACTAACCTTCAGAACTGATTTGATGCTCAAGAAAATGAACACTATTTCATTGGTGTTCTATGATATTCGACAGCAAATTTGTTCTTCCAGTATACAACACTCTTGCTTGCGGCTCTTGTTGGACCATGCAAATATATTATATTAGTGAATTGTTATGTCTTAATGAATAATAGAGATAATAATTATTTTGATGGTTGAGAAATTGTAGGTGATTTCTAAAAAGCTTCCAGAGCTTTTAGAATTCCCCCAAGACCTAGTGAATTTGGAGGCTTCAACGAAGGTACCATTCTTCGTTTATTGTACCGTCATAATCATCATAAGAAGTGGTTTCATTTTACTCTTTTGAAAATTGGTATAGGCTGTTTATTAACCAAGTATACCATACAGATACAATTGAAATATTTGGCAGAGGAAATGCAAGCTATTAGTAAAGGACTGGAGAAAGTAGTTCAGGAATTGACAGCATCAGAGAATGATGGGCCGGTGTCAGTAAACTTCTGCCAGGTATATATGCATATATATGCACACAGGCATGCAGGCACTCACACTCGCACACACACCATTATATGGGATCATGAGTGATGATACCCTTGTAAGGGGATCTGAAACTGGTCTTAAACACAGATCTGTTTTTGCATACATTCTAATTATGATAAAATATTTAGCTTATTTTATTGTTTGTTCCATTTGGTTATGTTCAGATACTAAAGGAATTTCTTTCTAATGGTGAAGCTGAAGTGAGGGCTTTGGCTCAACTTTATGCTAATGTGGTATGGATCTAGTTCTACTCTCTTAAGTTTAGTTTAAACTGTGAACTCTAAGTTTGATGATTTAGGAATGTGTTTGAAACGTTGAATCTGGATGTACCAGGGTAGAAATGCAGATGCATTGGCTCTGTACTTCGGAGAAGATCCAGCACGTGTCCCATTTGAACAAGGTAACCAGTTACCATCATTCAGTCTATGTTATCATTTTTTGTTCCTCTTCATCTCGGGGACTCCATCATAACTTAGTTATGGAAATGGTTTGATACTAGGAAGAACTCAGTGCAACTATGATGGAGTACTTATTACTAATGGTTTAATTTTTTGTATTTTGCTGTAGTTGTATCTACTCTTCTCAACTTTGTGAGGATGTTTGTCAAAGCGCATGAAGAAAACTGTAAGCAGATGGAATCCGATAAGAAGAAAGCGGAGAAGGAAGCAGAAAACGAGAAGGTGAAGATAACTCATAAGGAGTCAGAAAATGTGATGCAGCCGGCCATCAAAAGTGCGGATATCAATTGAACAGATGCATTTTTTTTAAGGCCTCAGAGCTTCTAAATAGCCATTACACAGCCTTAGAGCTTCAATTTGGTTGGGTGGATGGATGAAGTATACACTTCCATAAGTTATGATATGATACTTGAATTATATAATGCAAGAATTGTGAAGCTTGCAGAAAAAAGTCTCAAGCTTAGGATAATTTTAAGCAGTAAGTTCTCCACAAACCTCCTCTATGTTGAGATTTTTATGCAAAATAGTCTTTTTATCTTTTATCATGTAAACTTAATTTCATTCTCAATTCTTGCAGAAAATCAGATTTGTGGTGCTCAGCATGAGGAACTATTTTGGTGTAAAAGGTATTTTGATTTAGTTTTACCATGTTAGTCTTGAATTTTCTGTCTACTGAGCAGTAGCCATGTAAATGTGATGCAGTTAATATATATATTTTTCCCCTCAGATAAGATAGGGTAGTATTTGAGTTGTTATTTTAATATTAGAGCACTTAGAGGCAGCTATACTGAGAGTTTCCAACTTTATTTAATTATGTGCACTGATGAAGATAAATGCTATGTAAATATTAAGGTATTGGTTAGAATGAAAGTTATTCATTGTACTTATCCATTTTTCTTGAAGTTTTGATTTAACATTTGATTTATTTTATTACACTCTTTGTATTCAATTTCTGTCACATAATTGAACAAAATCACTAAGTAGAGAAGTTAACACCAATCACATAATTTTTGCATGAGCTAAAACTAATTAAACTTACATTGTTTTAAATACAGCAATTTACCAAACTAAACTAATAATTCATCCTAATTTGACAAACTATGCTACTATTGAAGTCCTTAAAAAATCTCTATACAATTGCATTAATTGATCTCAGTTTTCATCACCCTGCTGGAACCCCAAATTGAGGTTTAGGTCTTGTTCCTTACTCTGACCAGTGATGGTGCGTGCAACTGCTTCAGCCAATGCTGCAGTGAACTCAGGATCTTTGATTAAGGAATTTGCATATTCTTCAATTTTGGTGTTACTTTTTTGCATAGTAACATCATCACAACATAGTCTTATTGAATCTGTTTGATGAGACCATTTTTTATAATTTTCTAAGATTGGAAGAGGTAAATCATTATTATTTTTACTATTATTATTGTTATTTTTATTAACCACTGAGCCTTTGGGAGTGGATGAAGAAGGCATTGAAGAATCTTGAATTGCAGCATGGTTGTGCTCTCCATCATAAGTTGCAACTAATATAGACTTGTCATGTATGCATTTTTGCACCTACCATATAAATGAGTAATAATAAGTGCAACAAGGTTAGAGTCTATGAGACCAAAAATTTGTATCTAAATCACTCATCAACACAATAATTTCATTTGGTGAAAAAAATTTAATAATTTCCACACAAGCTTAATTTCTTGAATTTAATTGAGGGGAAAAAATCCATATTAATTACACTTCATAATTGTTTGCAGAAGCTAAATCTTCATTCTTGTTTGATTATACTTCTCTAATTTGAGTAACCATATGCCAATTTTAGTGGGAATTGTTTAACAATCAATTAGACAACCAAACATTATTTCAACAAAAGAAAAAAGTTGACTTAGTAGAGTTGGCTACATAGATCGATGGTATAATAATCTTACTAGAGTATAAAAAACAAGTTTATATTATAATAAGTATTGAATAAAATTTAGCAAGTAAGATATTGAATGTATTATATTATAAGA
>NC_029790.2:131732203-131742524 GCF_000816755.2 Arachis ipaensis | reverse complement strand
ATAAAAAATAATATAATATATATTAACTAAAATCGGTTAAGATTATCATAACATTGGTATTTCGAGTACATTTAAAAACTTTTCTATATTATATACCTTCTTCTTGGCTGGGCAACTAGGGGCCATGGAACACCTGAAGTAGGCTCTTGGTGAAACATTGTCTTTGGTAACCTTCTGTCCATACTTCCTCCATTGGTATCCATCTCTTATCATCTAATATCACCAAAGGGAATTCCAAATTTATTAATAAACCTTGTGAAACTTTAGGGTAAAAACTTGAGTTTTAATGAATAATTTGATATAACAATGCTCTGCACCCACCAAATAACGGTTACTTTAATGATTAGTATATCAAAAAAATAATGTATCTAAATATAAAATATGTCTAAATATATCAATTTTTGTAAGTGTCAGCAAGGTAGGTTTCTTTGTAGAATTGTAGGATATAGTAAATGAACTAATATGAATTTAATTTTGATGTATTTTTAGAGTAAAACAATTTTATACGTGTATCCAATCACATAATATTACATCATCAAAAGTATGAATGTGATTGTTGTACATTGTGTAAAACATTTTACATCAAAATTAAACTTAACAACAACAACAATAACAACAACAATAACAACCGGGGCATGTATACTAAATTACTAACCAAAGTATCATCCTTGGGGTTGATTCTGACAAAGATTTGCAATGGCCTTTTAGCTGTCGGAAACTCTAGTAGTCTTGGTCTCTTGCAATTTGTTGAGTCAACAATAGGCATTGAATTATTGAAGCCTATTATTTGCTCCGATTCCTTGTTTATATCTTGAATTTGGGATTGAAGGCTTTTGAATTTGTTGCTTAGAACCTCAAACATCAATCTTAGAGCACTATTCTCCTCTTTCACACGTTGCAATTCCACTTGAAGAGCTTCCACCTAAATGAAATTAAATGAATTGAACATGGTTAATTAATTGCGTATATTTTCATATTTCTTAATGATATTCATATATAGGAGTTTCATGTTTTAATGTTTATTATTAATATTATTTGCTTCTGCATAATTAATTAACCCAGAAAAGCAAAACAAGAACAATAATCTTAACAGAAACTGTATATGTTGTTTAAAGTACATTGGGAATAGTGGACTATATAATCTCAACAAACTTTTGCTTATAATCCGTTACATTATCCAAGGATTTTGATGATACATGATATACGTAATGGTATCGTTTGATTCATATAGCCGATTCTATATAGTGGGATAAAATTTTATTGTTATTATTGTAAGAAAAAAGAAAAAGAAGATGAATAAGAAGCAAAACCAAATTAAGGAACCCAGATGTTTTACCTTTTCATCCATTATTGTGATATAGTAGGTTGAAGTTGAAGTTGAACAGCCTTCAATTACTCACAACTCAGTGATGAATTGATCTATCTATATATGAATCATATAATAAGAACATATATTCTAATAGTAATTGTGTATGTTCCACAAAAAAGGTGATATAATAATAATAAATATATAAAGAATTGGGTACGTAGTTGAAGAGTAAGATGATAGAAATTCAATTCCTTTATATACGTGGCTACTCTTCAATAGTGTCTATAATAATTGTTCTGGACCAAATACAATGAAAGCTAATGGCAAAGTATGTAGAATCTTCTCTCTTAATTCTAACAAGTAGTAAAATTGTTCAATTCAACTCCATGTGTTAGAAAAAAATTCTAAGAGAGTTGGAATATATATAAACAATAGTATATAAGAAAGAATAAATTCTTTGAACAGTTGAAAGATGGGGACAATATTTTCCACAAATATTAGAGCGTATGCACCATGATGTCACCACCAATTACATAAGCATTGGGTTTTAGATGAGACACAAAGTTTTGTTTTTTCTTTGGTGAAAATGTCACCACCAACCAACGTGTTCTTTGGATCATAAAAAGCCAAGGTTTAAAATTTGTTAAAATCGAAGAAAGTGTTAAAGTGATAAAATAATAAAATTAATTATTTTTAAATTAAAATAATTATTTTAATTATTTTAATTTAAAAATAATTAATTTTATTATTTTATTAATTTTTTATTTTAAAGTATTTAAATTCAGATGTAATGGACTTTACCATTAAAGTCTTTGATTATTTATTAGTTTATTTTTAATTTTGATTTCCCATAGAATAGAGACAAGAAAACAAGAAAGTAAGATGCCATACACATCTAAGAAAGTGGGTCCCACCAGAAAATAGCGACCCCGCGTGGCGCGTGGGATGGAGGCGGCGAATGGCTGGATGGGATGCATAGGAATTTTTCTTCCTAAAAATTGTTAGAATTTTTTTTACACGTGGTTTTAACGGAAAAACAAAGGAAGCTAATTATTTTTTTTATAATAATATTCACAAATATTTAGAATATTATGGTTTTCTTTTCTATTTTGCATCATCATCATCAAGTTTTCATAGCTATGTATGTAAGAGTAATTAAGACTATGCTTTTTCAATTAAATCGCAGAAGAAATACAATCTGAGAAGATATACATTCTCTATTAGTATTTTTGACAAAATTAAAAGTGATAATAATATTAAGTCACTTATAAATGTTTTGGGACATAAGGCGAAAAAACACTAGCTAGTGTTTATAACAAATATTAAATAGAGTTCTGTTACATTCAAATAATTTTATATTTAAGTTTATTTAAGTCCTTTAGTTTACGTTGCAGGACTTCGTCGTCTTTTTTTTTTCTTTTTCTTCCTCCTTCTCCTTCTTTTTTTTTCTTTTTCTTCATTTTTTTTATTATCGTCATCGTCACCACCACCATACCCATATATATTTTTTGGTAGTACACATGTCTAGTAATTATTTTTTTTCTACTTGAAGTTTAACTAGAAACAATGGATAAATCTTGGATTGCTAAGCCACGAAACTCAAATGAATATATAGTCGGTCTAAAAAACTTCTTGGATTTTGCATTTCAACATGGAGCAATTGAGAATAGTAAGATAATATGTCCGTGTCCAAGTTGTGGGTTTCACAAATGGCATGCTCGAAAAGATGTTAGAGAGGAAGGGAGAAAATGACAAAATGGTGCATCCAAGGGATGGTGAGGCATGGAAGACTTTTGATTTGACACACAGAGAGTTTGGATTACAACCTAGAAATGTTCGCTTAGGACTTGTTAGTGATGGTTTCAATCCTTATAGATCAATGAGTTCTACTCATAGCATTTGGCCTATATTTCTAATTCCATATAATCTTCCTCCTTGGATGTGTATGAAACATACTTCCTTTATCCTGTCAATGGTTATACCTGGCAAGCATAGTCTCGGAAATAATATAGACATATATCTTAAACCACTTGTCAGAGAGTTAAAAGAATTATGGGATGAGGGTATGGAAATTTATGATGCATCAGAACATAAAATGTTTAAGATTCATGCAGCTCTTATATGGACAGTTAGTGATTTTCCTGGCCTAAGCATGCTCTCCGGATGGAACACATATACTGGTTTGGCTTGCCCAACTTGTAATTTTGATGCAAAACCTTGTTATCTTAATCATAGCAAAAAATGGTGTTATATAGGTCATCGACGTTTTCTTGGTAGACAACATCGATTCAGGTTAAGTAGAGTTCGTTTTGATGGACACACAGAAGAACGTGATCTCCCGGCTAAATTATCAGGATCTGAAATTCTGGCACAAGTAGAAAATCTTGATGTTACATTCGGGAAGAAAGAAAAGTTGAACAAGAAAGGAAAAAGAGGTAGGCAAGCAACTATGCAGTGGAGAAAGAGAAGCATCTTTTTTGAACTTCCATATTGGAAAACCAACTTGTTGCGTCATAACCTTGACTTTATGCACATTGAGAAAAATGTATGCGATAATATTTTGTATACTTTGCTCAATGAGAAATCTAAAGCAAAAGATAATCTCAATGTCCGAAAAGATCTACAAGACATGGGGATAAGGCGTGATCTTTGGCCAGATGATAATGGAAAATATCACCTTGCTTTGTATTCACTAACACGAGATGCTAAAAAGGTCTTTCTTGTAACTTTGAAGAATGTTAGGGTGCCTGATGGTTACTCAAGTAATATATCTCGATGTATTGATGAGGCACAACAAAAAATCATTGGACTTAAAAGTCATGACTGTCATATTTTGATTGAGCAATTGCTTCCACTAGCAATCTGTAATGTGCTACCAAACCAAGTTACCTCAGTTTTGATTGAGTTCTGCTCATTTTTTAGAATTCTTTGTGGTAAGAGTCTAAGTCGTACAGAACTTGATAAGCTCCAAGATCGCATTGTGATTACTCTTTGCCATTTGGAAATGTTATTTCCTCCATCATTCTTCACCGTTATGGTGCATCTAACAGTCCATCTTGTTGAGGAAGCAAAACTTGGGGGGCCAGTCCATTATCGATACATGTATCCCATCGAAAGGTACAATAATGCTTTTCCTTTTTTAAAATAAAAATCATTTGATGAAATTGTAGTACACTAACAATTCATCTATGTAGGGAATTGGGACACTTGAAGTCCTTTGTACGAAATAAAACACATCCAGAAGGTTCTATTGCTGAGGGTTATTTAGCTGAAGAGTCTCTTACTTTTTGTTCTCGGTATATTGATGACATGGAGACTAGATTTAACAGGCCTAGTCGTCTTTGTTATGATCCCCCTTATGAAATGTCTTCAGTCTTGCCCAAGTTAGGTACTCCACATGGAGGTCATTCAAACTTCAATTTAACTAAAATAGAGAAGTTGCAAGCTCATCGTTATGTGGTTTTCAATCGCGAAGATGTGAAACCATATATCAACGCCTTTAGAGACCACATTAGGAGAACTTCAAAAGGAAGAAGACTCTCACCTGCAGAGATAGAAAAGAAAGTTAATAAAGACTTTGTTGATTGGTTTCAAGCATTGGTAAGTGAAAATTCATACTTTATAAAGTATACATTGTAGATTAGTCAACTAAATAATCTTGACTAATACTTTTTGTTTTACTTCGTAGAGTGTGAATCCAGATAATCCATACGAAATGTCAACTGATATAAAGTTTCTTGCACGAGGCCCAATGATGAATGCAAGGAGATTTTCTGTTTATGACATCAATGGGTATAGATTTCGAACTTTGACTAGAGAATTTGGCCTTAAGACACAAAATAGTGGAGTATTCTTAGTCTCTAACACACCCTGCATTGCAAGTATTGCTGATAGAAATATGAGACAAGCAAATTTGCCATATTATGGCAAGTTAGAAGATATAATTGAGCTTAACTACCATGGACAATTTGCTGTTGTTCTTTTTAAATGCAAATGGGCTGACACTACTAGAGACAGAGGTTATAAAAAAGACGATTGGAATTTCAATTACGTCAATTTCGATAGATTAATTCACACGGGTGAGCGTGAAGAACATGAACCTTATATTGAAGCATCTCAAGCACAAATGGTGTATTATGTTGATGATATGGTAAATAAAGGGTAGAGTATTGCTGTGCATGTCAAGCCAAGGGATATATATGACATGGGTCAAGGAAATGAAGATGTAGTGTACGAAAATGAGCGATATCAAGAGCAAGAACTTGAACAATTATTTGACCCCAATAATGAGTACATCCAATTAGCTACCAATTTATTAGATAGCGATGCTATTGAAGATAATGTAGCTACTAACTTGGCAAGAGATATGTTTGAATGAAAATTTGTATAAAATTTTACCAAAGGTAACATTTTAAGCTTTTTATTTATTATGCATGCATTTGTATGTATAGAAAGAAAATAGTGTTTGATTGGTGATTTTTTTCTGTGTGGTTTTGGTAGATTTTCTGTGTGGTTTTCTGTGTGTATAGAAAGGAAATAGTGCCACTGCAGACCATCAGAACTATGTCTGTACATAGATATATGAGGTAACACTATCTCTCTTCTCCTATTCAGTTACCTGATCGATCTCTTTCTTATCGTAGTTTCATTTTAATCTTTTCTCTTGTAAAGATAATCTCTCTTTTTCAATTCTCAGGTCATTTGGGCATAATGTCCAGCTTTTGCCTTAATACCCTTTACAATCACTGAGGTTATCCATGAGTCCAAGCTCCCAATCAAGTTGTGTCACATCCTCACAACAAGCATCACATGCTGTCATGAGCACTACAAAGAAGAGGGTGCATGACGAAATGGTGGAGCAGAACCAGAAGCAAATTACTCATAGAAAATCCATTGATACCTTTGGCTAGAGAACATCTCAATATAGAGGTGTTACAAGGTTGGTGCTTTTGTTGCTGTTAGAAAGACTAGTGTTTGAACAATAATAGGTTCAATAATTTGCATATAGAATTGCTTTCTTATTAATAAATCTTTGTTAAATTATTTAGGCATAGGTGGACTGGTAGATATGAAGCTCATCTATGTTCAAACTGGTCCTTTTGATGTCACTGAACTATTTCTTTCAGGGTATTGTGAGGCTCAAACCCTGCTTGGACTTTCTTTTCGAGGTTGGCCGTTACAAGATTATGGATGGAATATTGTGACCAATTTTAGAGGTAGTAACGTCGGCATTGGAGGAGATGAACTTGTCAGAGGACACTATAATAAAGAGACAAAGAACTGTGTAAGGGCTTGCTATTTATACTGCTTGAAGTCATGTATCAAGTACCTTGAGAAGGAATACAGAGCTCTTTGTAAAGTATAGAATCTTTTGTTTTTTTTCTAAAATTAGCTTTATTGTTTACTTTCATTCAGAGTTTATATGTTTACTTATTCTACTGAATTAAAACTATATGCTGAATTAAAACTATATGCTTGCATGTTTGTATCATTTCATTTGTTCCCTTTCAGACTTTTATTTCTTCTTGAATTTTGTGCATCTCGAATGGATAATTTGATGTTGCAGCTTATAAAAGATACAAGTTGATTCATGAAAGAAGACATTTCCTTTGTATATCTTTTATTTTATTCTTTCTATTCTTAGAATGTTTGTCTGTAGCATGCTGTGTTGCACTTATAAAAAATGATATGGCATTTCTTTATTTATACCCTATACACACATATAAAGCTCAGTCTTTTTTGCGTTATGGATATTTGCATCTCTGCTGAATATGAAGAGTAGCTAATGAAGGTTGTGGCGGAGAAGCTAATGAAGGTTATGGATATTTAGAAGGGTAAAGTATACTTTTTGTCCCTAAAGTTTAATAAAAGTTTCAAAAATATCTCTAAGTTTTATTTTGTTTCAATTTTGTCCCAAAAGTTTTCGATTTGCATCAAATATACCCTCGACGGCTAAATTTTCAAAAAAATTTAAGACCAATCTAACAATAATGCATGAAAATTATGCTTGATTTGCTTGTATTGAGGGTTGTTCTTATGAAATTGTTGTTGAATTGATCTTAAATTTTTTGAAAAATTAGCCGTTAGGGGTATATTTGATGCAAATCGAAAACTTTTGGGACAAAATTGAAACAAAATAAAACTTAGGGGTATTTTTGAAACTTTTGTAAAACTTCAGGGACAAAAAATATACTTTACCCTATTTAGAATTATGTCTTATATTGAGGAATTGTGTTATAAAAGATTTAGTTTTTAAATTTTAATATTAAAAAATAAATTTTTAATTTGAGAATATGTAAATGAGATGAGATTAATGAATGTTTAGGATTTTAAATTGAGATTAATGAATGATTTGAAATTAAAAATAAATAACTACAAGGTTTATGGAGGTTTGAAAACCTCACAAAATAGTTAATTTGTGTTAAATTGAAAAGTCAATTTGTGGGGGTTTTAAACTGCCACAAAAGTGATTTAAAACTGTCACAAAAGTTCAATATAAAACATCCACTAAACACACTAAAAACCCCCCACTGAATAGATTGTGGAGGTTTTTAAAAACCCCCCACAAAAGACCTCGTGGCACCTCAAATTTTGGGGGTTTTGGAAACCCCCACAAATAAGAAAAAAAACCTCCACAAATAAACAAAAATCTTGTAGTGCAAACAAGATGTGAGAAACTAATAAAATCCTTACTCATATACTGCATGATCATCAAAATTAAGGATACACAAATAGTAAGAAAACATACTGAGATCCACAATACGACTTACGAGGAGCAGAGAGGACTAGACCACATGACTTTAGGACAGAAAATTGATTAATTTAAATGACAACAAGAATTGTCAACTGAAAAAAATAGTTAATCAATTCTTCAATCCATGTCTGCAAATTTTATGAAATGTTATAAGTTTGAATGCAATAAGTTATCATCCAATTCAATGGCTTAGATATGCCACTACAATGGATCATCACGTCTTACCTATTTACTATTGCTCCTACTAGACACTTCAGACATGGCTCCTAAATGTAACAAAGAAAACAACTATGCTCACATTTAAAAAGCATAACTCTTACCAACCTAACATCTGAAACAACTTCTTTTGACCAAGCAACACTACACTAGCAAATGGAACCTGACTAACTCTGGAATATGTTAATAAGTAATAACAAATACATTATATCTAGTTATCTACCGTCATTGTCAAAGTTAACATATGAAACACCCTTTTCTTGTGTACAATTATTGTCAAATAGCAACCAAAATATAGATGCAAATAGTAATGCAAAGGTTAATAGATACTAGATACTAGATAGTCATTCTCATTCATATAGTCCATATCTTAGGGTGTATATTTTTTGTACTCCTATGTCAGAAATATCACACTTAATGAACAACCAAATTCCAAAACCATAAAGATTGATTACATTCTAAGTAAACAGTAACAAAATTTATACTTAGTTGAGTTAGTTCTTACTTCTGAAACAAAATCAAATGGCCATAAGAGTGTTGTACCTCAAAGTATTCCATAAAAGGTAGAGACTTAATTGCAATTGATAATATACGATTACCATGATAATATAAACTCGTGCAACTGCAGCAAATTCGAACCACGGATAGAGCATATTTGGCAGAAGAAAGAAAGCAGGGGAGCATTGCTTCGGGGTCAGGACCAGCAGAAGCAGCGCCAATCGATGCTCATGGAGTAAGGGTTAGGGTTAACAAGATTTAGGGGGCTCAAGGAGCAATGGATTTCATAGTAAAATTAGACAAAAATCAATTAGGTAAAATAAAAATTAGACTTGCAACAAACACAATTAGCTAGTATAATTAGACAAATTTCAAGAATTCACCTCGTTTTGCTGTTCCATCAATGAAAAAAATGAAATCAATGACCTAAGAAAAAAAAGAAGACAAAGTAAGAAAGCGAATACCCAAAAAACAAAGAAAGGAAGAAAGAGCAGAACCAGTGATGGATGGTGACGGTGAAAAGCTGGCGGCGACATAGACAGAAGCAGGACGCTCATGCAACTACAGCAGATTCGAACAACGCACACGTAGAACGTGATGGCGAGCAAATCCGGAGGAAGAGACGAAACAGAAGAGCTTGACATCGGCAGAAGCAGCACCCATAAAAGTTCGGGACGAAGGTTGAAGTAGATAACGACCAGGGATGATGGCGAGAAAAGTCGAGAAATGAGTAGATACATGGAGAGTGAAAAATAGAATGAAACAGAAAGAGGGCAAGTTGAAGCCGAACCTTAATGGATTAAAAGAGTTAGGTTAACGGCGGATTTTTCAAAATTGCTGCAAATTAAATCATACAGCTGCTTTTCTTAAAACTGCAGGCAGAATTACCGTTAAATTAGAAAATTGTAGCAGCTATCAAAACAGACACTAATAATCTGCCGCTATCTTCTGCTTTTGTTGTAGTGTACTCTAACTTTTAATACTTTTTCTGCCATCTCTAGGAGTGATAATAATAACGGTAATATAAACAAGTTTGTTTTTAGGTAGAAAAAATTATCGAACTTGGAAGAAGAATACTAGTCAGCGTTGGATATGTGATATATATGTCTCATCTTTTCGAGTCTTTCATTCAATTTCGTCAAGTCAATGCACATGTAGCTTCGTCTACATGGATGCATGTCATATAATATTATGTATTTTTATTTATCAATTTAAATTATTAATTAAATAACTTTATGACATATTTTTTTTAGATAAATACTTCGCAATTTTTTTAAATGTACTAGTCTTATTCCACGATTATTGTCAATTTAATGTTTAGGTATCACTGTGGGCTATGCATGCAGACAGCGCAAGCTGCGATAGTCATAAAGTCTTTGTTTACACTGCAAATTCAACGCTACTTGAATGTCAGTAACCAAAAGGGCCACATAATACTGTTATAAACGGCACTAGTTTTTCATTACTTTTTTTTAGATTAATATTTAAAAATTTAATTTTAATATTAATATATTAATATATTTTATAAAATTTAAAAATCATAT
>NC_029790.2:131727620-131732153 GCF_000816755.2 Arachis ipaensis | reverse complement strand
AATACAATCTATTCACGTAACTCACATTTTGATTATAACTTCCATTGTCCCCACGCACCACGGTTTTTATATATATAATAATAGATGGACAAAGATGATACTATTGTATTGTGCTGTGTCTCCATTTGTTACTGACTCAGCACAACTAAAAGATGATACCATAGTTATCAGAATTGAATTGGCAATCAATTTAGTTATATGATTGGGTAATTGATTCAACTGATGGATCATTGATTCATCCGGTTGACCCGGTCATAATTTAAAAAAAATACAAATTATATAAATAAAATTAAAATTAATTCTTAAAACTTAAAATGCAAGTCTTTACAAACATAATAATAATCAAATATTAATTTTTAGACATAACTAATGATGCAAAAAGAGATGATAAATTAGTTTCTAGTACAAAATACTTTCACCATTTAAATAAATAAGAAAAAGCAAAAGATAACACAATCGATAAATCAAGTCCAAGTAATCTTAAAATCGACATCTATATCTTCATAGACAAATTTGGAGCTTGATCAACATTTTTCTCATTTTGATTTGCATCTATATCTTCCATAAGAAACACTGCATTACATCAGAAACAAAGAAAGAAGAGTTTAAAGAGAGAGCTACAACAAACTAGCAAACTAAATTAACTTCATCTTATTCTTTCATCAATGAATCAATTCTACATACCTCTTAGAGGGATGCAAGAGCTTCATTTATAACAGAATTGGAAAAGAGAGAAAGATTAGAGATCAGAATAACAAACCCTAACTAACTATACCAAACTAATTTTGTTAGTGACCAACTCTCTTATCTCTTATCCCTTAACATACACCAACAAAAGATTTAGCATTTTTTAAGCATCACAACAACAAGGTTCAGTGACAAATTCAACTCAACTCAGTTATCCAGCAACAAATTTTACTTTCAGCAACAACCACATTCATGATATGTTCAGCATCAAATAACAAGGCCAAAGCTGAAACTCACCTGGGCAGAGAGATGAAGCAAAACTTAACTAAGTGATTATTCTGCAAAACAGCACCAAATTCAAGGTTCAATAAACTCAGTAATGATTTTCGGCGATGAACAAACTTAAGCTAAGTGATTATTTTGGCATGTCAACAACAAATTCAAGGTTCATGATAATCAGTAACAAATTTCAGCAACACATTCAACTTTCAACAACAAATTACTTTCAGCAACAAAATCAAAGTGCATTGATGCAGCACCAAAATTGAAGCAGAAAGATCAGGGAAAACTCACCAAATCGGGTTGCACGAAGGAAGTTGATGGCGAAGGAGAAGCTGATGGCTAGGGAGAAGCTGACGGCAAGGCTCGAAGCAAGAAGACGACAATAAAGATCAGCCCACCGGGATCTGTTGCCTCTGCTACCGACGACGAAGAGCGCAGAGAAGGGAGAGATCGAGACCAGGTGCAAGACAGAGACCTTGAGAAGCAAGAAGACGACGAAGCGAGCGCATGTGCACGGGACCGCGACGACGACCGAGGTGAGGGGACGAGGTGAGAGACCGAGAGCGCGATGAGGTAAGGCCGTGAGAGACTGAGTGTGACGACCGACGAGGTGAGGGGAGCGACGAGTGAGTGACGAAGTGAAGGTGACGCCGTGAGCCACCGTGAGCCGCCGTGAGTGATGGACTGTTGAGCTCGAGAGAGAAGAGACACAAGGCTGGCTGGGGGTTAAGGGGTTCCAATTCCATTCAGATTAGGGACATTAGCCATTAGGGTTCATGCTTTCATTTCATGCAAATCAACAGGGGGTGGAGGACAGGAGGAGTGACACGACGCCCCGTTTCAGGCATTTTAAACAAAAAAAAATGACTCGGACCAGGTTAAATTAACCGACCGGGTCATCGGTTTTAATGAAAACTGGTCGGGTCAAACCGGTTTTTACCGGATCTATTGCTTGTCCAGTTCGACGAGTGGCTCGGCTCGACCAGGTGACCGAGTAACCGGATTTTTGGTTGAACCGGCCGGGTCAAGCCGAATTTGATAACTATGGATGATACTATTAAGTGCTGTGCCTCCATTTGTTACTGACTCAGCACAACCAATGAACCAATAGTGTTTCATTAGTTATAATTCAAACTAATCATATTTATAAATCAAAACTTAAATAAAAAAATAAAACATACTAAATTAAAGGTACATATTTTTTTAACAGATTTGTTAGTATAAGAATAAGATCAAATATCATTTAAAAATAATTACCACAAAATTAGATTAACATCTTTAACAGTTTTGTAATACTAGATTTATTGAATAATTGTTTATAATACAACAATTTTATAAATATAAAATTTTAATTATGTAAAAAATACGCTACTCACTTTGAGTAACATCATACTTATTTTCTACTCTTATTAAGTTGAACATCGAAGTGCCTTTACAGATGTTCGACGTCGCCATTTCTTTTGAAACTAACATATACCTCTTCCACTTCAAATAAAGAAGAGTTCAATCCCTAAATAAAACGAACTATACCTCAAACTCGGCTTATTACGCAGGAACATTTGGCGCCCACCGTTGAATCAAAATTTTAGACTAATCCCATCAACATTTCTTTTACCTTATTTTTACCTCCTTTTTCCAGGACATAATCAATGGTAGAAAAGCAAAATAATCCTTCTCACACCGAAATCGAGCTATTAGCTATTAATGAGTCCCTTCGGACTGAAAATCAACGGATGACCGACCTTAACATTAATCCACATTTTTTTCCACTTATTATTCCTCTTTTTTCTAGGATCTCGATAATGTCTATTGAGCAAACTCCACATCCTCCTCCACCAACTCAGGTCGAGTTATAACATATGAATATAAGTCGAGGTCCGGTCAACTTATTAGCTCAACGACAAAATGTAACAAAAGGCAAATGACCTCAACAAATTAAATTATTAAGTCATTTCTACCTCGATAAAATCATATATATGCATAATCTAGTTTGCTTATATAAATCTTTTATGTCAAATTTCAATACATTATAACTTCTTATGAAGTATATACTTCTTTATATACTTGAATTGCTTCATATTATTTATGTATCTATTATTTCATATATCAAAATCAATCAATCAATTAATCTGAGAATAAAATTGGCTATTAATCAATCCAAAGAAATTGATTTTTTTATCAATCTGAGAATAAATTCAGTTAGTAATTATCGTTATTTGATATATGGGTAATTGGCTCATCCTTTTTATTTATTTATTTTATAATAATTTATACATGTTTACTTTTAACATATGTTATTTATGTTGTAACATCTTTATTATTCACTCAATATTCAATAATTAATTGTTTTGAGCAAGAAATTTATCAATAAATTATTATGAATTAGAAAATTTTTCAAAATAAGTTATCATTATATCCTCGCGTCATACAATTAATTCCGTCAACGAATACATATTTTCAAACTTTTCAGTTTGCATTGCATCAAACAAATGCTATATAGATGCCATAAAAAGTTATTCTCAAGAAAAAAAATATTTTCCATACAATTGTATTATTGATCAAATAACTCTTGCCATTCAATTATTTTTTAAATAAGTATTGACATATAACTCAACTAAGTTTGGAGCTATCATTCATTGCATAACCAATTTATAAATAGACATAATTCTCTCAATTTCTAATTTTTTTTTTATCTATCTTGATTTATTTATTTATTTACTTATTTATTTGTTTATCAATTTCATCTATTTGATCATTCACATCACAATCTTTCAATATAACTTTTTCACTACCAATATTTTTCTTATTTCTTTCTTTTCAATCCAACAAGTTGAGCTTAGAAGCTACAATTGTAAGACCCAGAACTTTTGAAAAGGTTTATTATAAACTAATTTCAAATTTCAATTATTTATTATTTGTAACTTTAATTTCAGAAATTATTTTATTAAAGAATATTTAAAGCAAATTTTGATAAATTAAGATTTTTATCCAATTTTATAATTATTGAATTATTTTTTATTTTTAAATTATAAAGTTGGTAGTTATGAAATAATAAGAATTTTATATGATTTGGATTAAATAATTAATATTTTATCATTTAATACTTATGTTTTAGGAAATAAAGAAAATTAATTATATTATCTCTAATTCTTAGATTTGAACTTTTAATTGAAAATAATTTGTAAAATTGATGAACAAATAGTATTTTTATACATAATTATTCTTGGATTAAAAATTATTTCCAATTACTATATTATCTCTATTTTATTTAAAATTACAAAACACCCTTATACCTATTTTCACCCAAAATAAACCCTAACCCTAATTTTTCCACTCACACTCTTCCTCACTCAACACACACGACACACTAAGCAGCAGCAACGACTGCAATAAGAAAGAAAAAGAAACAGAAAGGGAAGAAAGGAGAGGGATCTGTGGAAAGAAGGGGAGGGGAGAATGAGCACAGCGCCGGCGGGCGTCACTGCCGCCGCGCCGTCGTATAGCACAGATAAGGGAGAGCGAGAACTGAGGAAGGAGAAGAGAGAGATAGCCGCGCTGCTGCTT
>NC_029790.2:131720599-131727612 GCF_000816755.2 Arachis ipaensis | reverse complement strand
TTTGGTAAGAAACAAAAAGAATATTTGGCCGAAGCCTTGAATAAAGAAAGAAAATTTTAAAACGTGGCTTTTATGCATAAGTTTATATATAAAATCATGACACATGCATGCCTTTCCTCATTTAATGACCAATGATCCTTGATCATGCATTAACATTTATCAATTTTATTTTGATCTTCATGCATGACCGAATTACTTTGGAGAAAGAAAAAGAGAGGGAGCTTGTTGTGACACATAGCCCTTCATTAATGAACTAAGACACACGGCCCTTTCTTTAATCACCACTAATCATCATCTTTACCTTGTCTTTCATTTCATTCACCAGCCTTAGAAAAAGAGAGAGACCGAAGCTTTTTTTGAGGAAACCGTGACCTTTATTAAGACTTCTGGCTTCGATTTCTTGCGATTTATAACTCTAATAAAAAATTTAATCCGATAAAAGTGTTCGTATCCTCCTCTACAAGTTAGTGTTACTTTTTTTTTATGGAAGCTAACAGTGACGTAGTTCCTCTTCTCTTTCAGTTTGGCCAATTAGAGTTCTAAGAGGCACAGATGATTTCTGACGCTTTCCTCTTCAGCAGCTCGGTCAGAAAACTTTTCTAGAGCTTTCGTTGATTTTGATTCCATACGCAGGTAGGGGGTTTTATTTTAAAATTAACCGTTTTAATTTAAGAATACCCAAAAATATAGTAAATAATTGCAAATATGTTAGTAATTATAATGTTATTGAGTTTGGATTTCTTTGCTATGGATGATTGGCTGTGATTGTGATTGAATTTTTGGTTGAAAAAGTGAATGGTAATTGATTTTGGTGTTACTATTAAATGATTTTACTAGGATTGAAATCATATGTCGATTATTGAGAACCTTGTGTTTGAAAAGTGCTGATGGAAGGCTGGTAAACTGTCGAGAAGTTATGAAAGTGAGGGAGCCCATAAGGATGGTAAAATCGAGTTTTGAGGAGAGGTTCTGCCTGTATTCTTGTAAAAACAAACGAAAAAGTTTCTTTATTTTGAAAACTTGATTTTTATATATATTTATATTAAGAAATTATCTTTTTATTGAAAATCTGATTTATCTTTTTATTGGAAATCCGATTTATAAACCTATTTTAAGAAAATGATTCTATGTTGAAAAAGATCTGGTTGCATATTTACGTATATTGAGAAAAGGGTTTTGTATTCAAAGTTTGAATTATAAATTTATACTAAGGAGTGACTTGGGTTTGAAACCGTTGAAAAGAGTTTGAGAAAATATTGGTTTGATGTATTAGTAATTATTGGGTTGATTCAATAGCAAAAGAACTAAAAAGGAGCTGAATTTTATTAAAATGGAAAGTGATCTTTGAGAATTGAAAATGGATTTAAAGTATTGAATTTGATTCGTTTAAATTATCAAGAAGGATTTTTGAGAATTAAAGATGGTTTGGTAGGGACTCTTGAAGGGTGGTAAAGCCCGAATTTTAGAGGAAATGCTGTAGAAATTTTATAAAACTCTGAGACTTGTTTAAAGCGTTATTTAAAAGAAAGTTGAATTTAAAAACTATATTATTTGTTTCGACTTGTTAAGAAAATAATAAATTATGCTATGATTCTGAATTACGGAGAAAAGCGTTTTTGTTTTGAGATCATTTATTAAGAAAATGATTTTTTCTTTAATTAAACGTTAAAGAAATTTGGGTATTTGGAAATTAAAGGTTTTAATGCTGAGTCCGAAAGTATACCTATGAGGTGTAGGTGATGCAGAGGTATGTGTATGTAATTGGTGATGTGGAGGTATAATAAAGAGAAAGAAAATAAGAAGCCATGTATGAAAATGATAATTGGAACGGATAATGAATCATGAAAAGTGTATGTCGAATGGGTCTTGTACCAAACTGCTAATGTGGAAGTTCCCGCCTAACTGATAGCATATGGTATGTTGAATGGGCTTTTGTGCCAAATTGCTAATGCGAAAGTGCCCACTTAACGGATAGTCTAAGGTTGCTAATGAGGGAATGTTTGCCTAATTAATAGCCTGTTTCTACCGTGATGCCAAGATATCCTAACGGGCATACCCATGATGATAATTGTGCCTAACTAACACGGTAAAGAAACCATATTCGGGGTTCGCCTCGAGTAACGTCGGGTTGCGGGTAGACAACTGACGCGTGAGCTCATGACCTGCTTAGGACAGATATGCATCATATTGTTTGCGTATTTGCATTTGATTGTGGTTGTTTATTTAATTTTTCTGTGATTGTGTTGTTTGCCTTGATGACTTGCTTGTGTGCTTAATTGGATATTTTGTTGATATTGCGAACTTAGTAATGAATTGAGGAATGCAATTTGTGGCTGATGCACTATTAATGTGTCTGAGACTTTATTTAAGTAAAGTAATTTAAAGAAAGACATTTAAACGGTTTTAAGTAAGTCTTAGGAAAAACTTTAAGGGTTCAATAGAGAGGACTGTCTTGGGACATGAATTAACTATTTGTAGTTTATTCTGTATTTTTTACAACATTCACTTCCCTACTAAGAACATGCGAGGATGACGTTCTCACCCCCTACAGATTTTTCTTTCAGCAACAGGTTCATAAATCCTTGGCGCGGAGCCGCGAATGTAAATATGTATCCGTATTTTCTGTAGTTGGTTTAGATTTAGGCTTTCCCCTCGCCATTATTGTCTTTTATTTTTAGAGGGGTAGGACTTGTATTTGAGTATCTAGAAATAAGTCTCTATATATATATATATATATATAAACAAGTAATTAAAGTGAAAACTTTCCGATTTCTTAACTAAAGTTTTAATTCGTATTCACGAAAACTCAATATTAAATTAACATAGTATATAATTAAAGGAATATAGGTAAGTAGCGCTCGGACTTTTAGTGCGATCATGAGGTGCTAAAAGTTAGGGTGTTACACTGCCGCCGCCAGAGCCGCGAGGAGAGGGAGTCGTGCCGCCGTCCTTGCGCCGCCACCGTTCGGTCCGTCCACGAGCTGCCTCCAGAACCGCGCGAGGAGAAGGAGGCGTCTCCGTCCTATGGATCCCGCGTCGTCGCCATTCAGCCCACTGCCAAAGCAGAAACGCGCGAGGGAGGAAGGCATCGCAAAGAGCATCACGCCGCTGCTGCTGTCCGTGCCGTCTTCGTCGTCGCCGATCCCCTTCGCCGCCGCCGTCGTTATCGAGCCCAGCCGCCGCCATCACGTGCTCCATTGCCATTGATGGTGGTTAGCCGCCAATCTGGTCTGAGGGAGAGGGAACGCAAACAGAAGAGAAGACGGGAAGCCACTGCCGCTGTTGCTGAACCCCCAGAGCTTCACGCCGCCTCTGCTGTCCGAATCCTCGTTGCTGTCGCCGGGAACTCTGTCGCCGCCGTTACCAGGGTTTTTACTCGCGGCTGTCACTTGGGGGTTATTGTCAGAGCTACTGCCGGGTCGATTCGGAGTCGCAGCTACTTTGTTTTGTTATTTCAAGTCGAGTCCTGGTTATTATACGTTGTAATTAGAGTCGTTGTGGTTGTTGGGAAAGTGGTTTGGAGCTTAGATTGCGGTTGCCGCAGTTGCGGGCCGAGGAAAAATGAGTTGTGACGCGTTTTAGAGTTTTCGAGTTTTGACAATTTAGGTAGGGGATTTTTCTAAAAAGTTTATTTTATAATTTGGAATTGTTATAAATAGATATTGATGTGAGAAATACACTTTTTAGTGATTGTACAAGTCTTATGTATTGTCTGGCTGTTTTTGGATGATTATGACTGTTTGGTTGATTGAATTATTGTTTGGATTTGTTGAACGGACGATTGCTAAATCTTTTTTTTTTAAGTTTTGGAAATGAGTTTGATTTGTTGAAGACAATTTGATTTTGGATTGATTTGATTTGGAAATGGTTTGGTTGGGACCCGAAAAGGGTGGCAAAGTCTAAATTTTAGGGGAGATGCTGTCAAAATTTCTATAAAATCCGAGACTTTGTTTGAAACGTTATTTTGAAAAATACTGAATTATGCTTTGAATTGAATTACTGATAAATAGATTATGTTTGAACTTATTTTATTAAGAAAATTATTATATTTCGAATGTAATTTATTTTAGAAAAGAATTATGTCTTAAAGTCAATTTGAAGTGGAAAATACTTATGTTTTAGAATTTGATTAGGTAAGCAGATTTGAAGGAGTTTTAGTGGATTTAAAAGAAACTTGAATTTCGATTGACTAATTTCACTTGACGATGTTTTAGGAAAAGTTTGATGTATTCTCAAAAACTTTGATTTAGCAAAACTAAAACAATTTCCGAGCCTTTGGAAATGCTTCAGATTTAAGAATGAACTTGACATTTGTTTTCGGTTTAAATGATTTGGTTTTGGTTTAAGTAAGTTGGTGTTAAAATTGATTCGTAATATTTGGATACGTGACTTAGTTTTGGTTTAAATTCTATTTTATTTATTCAAATCAAGAAGCTAAGGTTTAAAAGGTTTTCAATGAATTTAAGGAATTGAGATAGGTTGTTCTCCCCTAAAGTTTTGAGACTCTGGTGTGGGATTTTATTACCAAATCCTGATTTAGAATGAATGATTTTCGATGACTTTTGGAAGAGATTTATAATTGATATGATTTTGAAGATGTTGTCGTTTTCAGAGAATGTTACCAAAAAGAATGGGTTTTGATTTTAAAGAGAAATTTATTTGAGAAATTGGAAATTGATTATGAGTTTGAGTATGTGGTTGTGAAATGCATTGTCCACCGTCGTAGGGGCTGTGGCAGTCTCCCACCTACGTTTGGATGTGAGGGCTGTGGCAGTCTCCTACTCACGTGACATGCATTGATTTGGAAAGTCGCTATGCGCCTTTGGCAAGGGTTGTGGCAGTCTCCCGCTTGTCGGAGGTAGCGGTGCCGGCGTAGGGGCCGAGACAATCTCCCGCCTACATTAAGATGTAAGGACTGTGACAGTCTCCCGCTCACATAACCTTGCTGCTGCCAGAGTGAACTCGGACACTATAACCCGAAAGAGTGAGCCGGACACTAATCTATGTGGCATTGTTTGGGTGTACATATTGTAATTGGTTTGCCTATGTGAATAATTATGTTTAACTGCTAATTGCTATACTTGATGTAACTGCCTTGTTTGTGTTTGAATCTTTCTACTTGTGTTTGTAACTGGAATCGATTGGATTGTGGTGAATTGGATGTTGATTGAGTTGTTTAGGCCTGAGGCCGTGATTAATTATGTGATGGGACGGAGGCCGTGATTGGTTTGTGTCTTTAGTTTTTTCTTATTTAATACAAAGGGTTTTGGATTTTGAAGAATAAACAGATTTCTCTTTTAAATTGGATTTCGGAATTTTTTTATTTTTGATGTAAACCTTTGGTTTTTAAGAAAGATACATAAGGCGAACAACGATCACTGTACTCTGAAAATAGTTTTATTTTACATATCTTATTATAGCATTTCCTTAACCCTATAGTGAGAACCAACGAGGACGATGTTCTCACTCCCCTACAGGTGTTTCCTTTTCAGGATACAGACGAATAAGTCTCGAAGAGTTTATTTTCGTTTCCGTTTATATGATGTATTGTATTGTTTTAGATATATTTTTCCTTGTCTTTATCTTTACACTTTTATAAGAGGGATATGATTTGTTTTATGAAATTATTGTAAGTCAATATTATATATAAATATTTATACATATTCTTGTTATGTGCTGTATATGGTTTGAGTATGTATTTATGTTTTCAATTAAAAGTCTTTTGAAGGGTTATACAGTTTTTAAGTTTTAGCCAGGCTCCTATCCTAGTATTAAATATATTTTTGAGTCGTCGTAATATCCGAACTATTAAAGTGGCGCAGCCGGAAGCGTAACATTCTGATAGTGA
The DNA here is from genome assembly GCF_000816755.2 of Arachis ipaensis. Taxonomy (NCBI): domain Eukaryota; kingdom Viridiplantae; phylum Streptophyta; class Magnoliopsida; order Fabales; family Fabaceae; genus Arachis; species Arachis ipaensis. Next base: position 131,721,764 of record NC_029790.2, on the reverse strand, counting down.
GAATGTTACAACAACTATTACTACGATTTTAATTTATAGGTAGAAAATTCAACTTGTCTTATTAAAAAATATCACAAGTCAAATTTGGAGACTGTGATCCGTTAGTTATAACCCGACCCAGTTATACCTATAAATCAAAATTTGAATAAAATAAATAAAACGTACTAAATCAAAGGTACATGTTTTTCCCTTTTAACGGATTTTTTGGTATAAGATCAAATATCGTTCAAAAGCAGTTACCACAAAATCAGATTAACATTCTCAACAGTTCTGTAATACTAAGTCTACCGAGTAACTGCCTATAGTATAACAACTCTATAAATACAAATTAAAATCTTAACTACGTAAAAAGTACCCTACTCACTCTGAGTAATATTATATTTATTTTCTATTCTTACTAACTTGAATGTCAGAGTGTCTTTGTAAGTGTCTGCTGCTATTGTTTCTCTTGAAGTCGACGTATACCTCTTTCATTTCATGCAAAGAAAAAATCAATCCCCAAATAAGACGAGTTATACCTCAAACTCGGCTTATTATGAAGGAACAAATAGTATATGCGCTTATACACAATTTATATTAAGATATAATAAATTTATGTATTCATGTATCTATAACCAAAGAATTAAGATGATTTATTAAGTGTCATATATATTTCAAATTTAAAAGGCTTTAGCACAGCTTCGCTTTTTCAATTATAGCTAAAAAGCTTAGGTTATATCTAAGCACTTTTATTATTGATACTGGAAATGTTCAAATTGCATACCCTAGCCTTTTTCAGCTTTATATATGTACAATTTAGTTATCTCTTAATTATTGATATTATAAATTATCATCACAATTAAACAACATCATGTGATTAGTTATCATGAAGGATTTCATTAAAAATGTAGCAGGTATATGCCCACCTTTTTATAAATTTAGACTCACTATGGATTAACATAAAGTTGAATTGGTTTGAGGATTCACACATTTAAACGGAATATATATAGTTATAATAAGATATAAAAGTTAAATAAGTTTAGTTTATCGGGGAAAAAATGTTTAGTTAAAAATTCTGATCTAGGCGCAAATTCTTTGTATTATCGACAATCATATTATCATAGAGATTGATTTGTACACTATTAATATAAAAGTATTTTATATAACCAATAGATTATATATATTG
>NC_029790.2:131714359-131720561 GCF_000816755.2 Arachis ipaensis | reverse complement strand
AATAGGAAAGTCATAAAATTTTTTAAAGCATTGAGAAAAAAAAAAAACAAAAAATGGATGATAATAATATAGGACTTTTTTAAAGGTAAACACGACATAACCTTTTAAAGAGAAATAAAAAGAAAAACATAAATTTATTGATGATATATAAACACAAAAATTTTATGATGATAGATAAGTTCTTTTTAAGGTAAATATAATTTTTTAAATAGAAATATATAGGAAGAAAAAGTAAACAAAAAAATTTTGTAGTGATAAATATATGTATTTTGTTAAGGTAAATACAATTTTTTGAATAAAAATTTATTGAAAAGAAATACAAAATTTTAGGACGATAAATGCTTAAATTTTTTTAAGAAAAACATAATTTTTTAAAGAGAAATAAAGGGAAAAAAAGAAAAAAAATATTGACGATAAATACAAAAAATTTATGCTGATAAGTACAATCTTTTGAAAAGAAACATAATAATAAAATACAGAAATTTATTAATAATAAACAAAGAAATCCGATGTTATTCAAGTTATAATATTTATTATTCAACTAAAATAAATGTCTGTGTTTTTTTACTAAAATATTTGTTTTTAAACTAAAATTTATCGATTTTTCTTTTGTCTTATTCAACTAAAAAATTACGCAATTGAATATAAAATGTATTATTCAATTAAAATTTTGGTATTTTATTCTTAACTAAAATTTCCGTGGTATTATCTTTTATCATTCATAAAAAATTTGTACAGTTGTAAATATTTTTTGTATTTTTTAATCAAAATTTCTATTTTTTTTTCTTTTCTTTTTCTTTGTTATATTTAAATACAATTCAACTTAATTTTTTTTTTTATGAAATCCTCTATTTTTTAAGAGAAATAGAAAAAATATAGAAATTATTTTATATTAATAATAAAATATATTTAATGAAAGAGATTAGAAGCAGCAACATTGTTAACAAAAGAAGAAGAGAAATACATGATTTTCACGATCGAGCCGAAGAGTGGTGTAGATAGTTTTTGTTAGGTCAATTAATAAGTGAGCAAACTTACTTAGATTTAATTACTAAAAACATTTGTACATTTAGCATGTGAAAGTAGTATGGGAAAGAATACAACAATTAGAGAGGTGAATAATCAATAGGGGTGGCAGTGGGGCGGGTAGGGGCGGGTTTTTACCCTACCCGACCCCGTCCCACCTATTAGCTCAAATAACTTGAAATTAAAAAAAAAGTGTTAGATCACTACAAACTTAACACCATAATAAAGAAATTACAATATTAGATATAAAAGAATCTTAACCCTTATTCTTGATCACTTTCAACATCTTTATCATCATTAAAAGTTTGCAAATCAAAATTTAAACCTGAAAATCAAAAGATGTAACAATTAGCAAATTAATTGGTACTATGTAAGAGAGGCCAGCAGAAAATGTGCTTAGAGGAAGAGAAATTATGAACAGGTACATAATACAATATAAAAATGTACATTATCTTGATTGATATATATCTCCAAAACTTGAATTTCAATTTATAAACAAAACTGTTAATTTTATTAGGAAGCATTCCAAGAGCTCGAAGGATCCGTGGCAAAGCTTAGAACTGAAGTCCAATTACTCCATGAAGAACTTACTAGACTTGACAAGGAAAATAAGGAACTCGACGAGGAAAGCTTAGAACTGAAGTCCAATTGCTTATTTAGATTTATAATTTAGAGATTACTTTTATTAAATTCAAAATTCATTTGGTAACAGTAGCAGTAGCAGTAAACTACGTGAATATGATTTGATAATTCATCACTCAACTTTTATAATTAAGAGATTAGGAAAGTGAATCATAATGACCAAGAAAGAATTGCCAATACCCTTTTATTTCTTTAGATAGATATAACTGAAATACTGAATTTTGTTTTTATAACATGGACAGGAAGAAATTTACAAGATGCATGGAATGGAATTATCAGCAAAATTTGTTGATCAGTTCTACACTTCTGCTGTTTAATTAGTGTAGTAAAATTGCACAAAAATCACACAAGTTTTAGGCAAAATTCAGCCAAATTTATTCAACCAAAAACTGCAACATACCAAAATAGATAAACAAAGTTCATAACATAATTAACACTAAACTTATTACTCTGGCCTTTGTTCTTAACAGAACAGTCTTTGATTCTCTTCATAATTATAACACCTTGATCATATTCCCTTTCATAAACCAAGTCACTCTAATCTTGAAGAGTCCATTCACTACTCAATGACAATTGCAAAATCAGAATAAATCACTTCTTCTTCTCCATATAACCAATCATCAAAGAAGCCAAAACAACTTCAATTTTACAAGCTTTAGCCTAACAAAGTCTGACAAATTGAGCCAACAAACATATTCTTCCCTGAATTTTCCATGGACTGAATTTTACAAGAAAAAGAGCTACACAATGCAGGAATCTACCAGTCACCAGAGCGAGAAATTAATTTTTTGAAATCAAAATTAATTTTAGTTTTATCTTAACTATTTTAACATAAAACATAAATCATAAAAATTAAATTAAAAAAAATCTGAACATGCACATCAGCGGTAAGTATTGAGTGAGAAGTGCTTAGTGCTTACCAGTCACCAGAGAGATGACGACGGAGGAAGGAGGGACGACAAGGTGAGCACAGACCAAAGACCGCAGATTGGAGAGGCGAGTCGGCAAGGACAGTGACGGCGAGAAGTGGAAGCGACGCGGACGTGAACTCCGTGAGCGACAGCGGCGAGGCGACCGAGATGAATGAGGACGGTTGGTGTCTTGGTGAGCGACGGCGAACGATCGGACGAGCTGTGACGGCGACTTACTAGCGCAGCTGAGCAGAGGATGTGGTCCTTGACAGCCTTGGAGAGTTGGAGAAGAGCTGAAGGCCTGAAGCCTCAAGCCTGACGGAGTGAAGAGTGAGTGAGTGACGAAGTGAGCTTCAGAGTTTGCCTAATGCCTAGGGTTGAGATTTGAGAATGGAAATGAAATGAGTGACGGCGGCGAGGAAGTGAAGTCAAGTAACCCTAATTTTTAATTTTTTTATATATATTTATGCACTCCGGGGCGGGTAGGGACGGGTTTAACCTAAACCCGACCCCGCCCCGCCCCGCACAAGAACCCGCCCCGTTAAAACCCGCCCCGGTGCGGGGGCGGGTAATTACCCGCCCCGAGCGGGTAGGGGCGGGGGGGGTACCCGCGGGTTCGGGTAGGGTTGCCACCCCNNNCCCCGCCACGCTTCAAACCCGCCCCGCTGCGGGTCGGGTTTAAACCCGCCCCAACCGGGTAGGGCGGGTCGGGTACTCGCGGGTTCGGGTATTGCTGCCACTCCTAATAATCAAGCTAGCTATTATGACGAAACTATATAACAATTAGAGAGGTGATTAATTTATCGGATTTTAAATTAAAGGTGATATATACACTACGCCAAAAGCGCAAAATACAATAGTTTTAAGAGAATTTTGCGGCAATTTTGAATCGCTACAAAATGATTTTGTGGCGATTTTTCAATCGTTGCAGTATTAGTACCATCCAGCAATTTAGCATCGAGTTTTATTTCCAACTACTAAAATAGGCGCCACAAAACTACTAAAAACTAAAATTGTGGCAGTTTTAAACCGTTACATTTTTTAAAATTTTTTTCAATTCCAACAATTTTAAACCGCTGTAATTTTTACATGAGATTTAAAATGAAAATAAAAAGCAACAAACTACAGTAGTTTATACCACCATTCTTTACTATAATGGGTGTCATATTTTGTTATTATTTTATCCTAGTAATATATTAGACCATAAAAAATATCTAATATCATGAATTTTTTTGACATATTTCAAAAACATGATGAAGAACAAGTCATGATTGAATATGTGAGCTTTACAAAGTGTGTGGACAGCTCAAAAATCATGGGAACGAAAATTCAATCACATTTTTTTTTGCCACGCTTTAAAAGCAGAATAATTTTCTTGTACTATATGTATGTTTTTTAATGTCTTGTACTATATTATATAAAATTATTTTGCACTTATTATGCAATGAAGTTCAAATGCTTGATTTCGATTGGATTCGTTATAAAACTTTCCAAAAAAACGAGTATACAATAATGTTTTAACTAATTTTGTTTTATTATATCACCACCTCTCTCTTTCCTTCCTTCCTTTATTTAGTTTGGGACTAGCCACTTCAAATTCTAGTTATACATCTCCTTCACGAACTCATCCCTTTTCACGTGGTTCACCAAAAGAACCGACACTTCACTTTCCATTGGAATACAACAACCCAGCTCCAATCATATCCAACTGTTTGCATCAAATAATAATAATTGAGAAAGTATAAAGACCCAATAGAATATCTATACAATGTGTACAATGGAGATTTAGGGATGTCCGATTCAATATTAGAGATATAACCATTAATGTTATATTTTCCTATCAGCTTAAGCTTTTGGAATGAGTAGTTTCATGACATGGTATCAGAACTCTAGATTCGAAAGGTCAAGAATTTGATCATTGATGAATCCAAAATCAGCTTAAACTTTTGGGATGAGTGGTTTCATGACATGAGATGTTTATTATCTCTAGTACTCGGATAGTTATTTTGAATAGTATAAATGATATTCATTTTTTAACTCATAATTCATTGTATACATTGTACAAATATTCCATTAGCTTTATAGCGGGATTCATAATAATTAAGACACTATATGTATAAATAAAGGAATGAACTACTTTACTGAGTTTGTTGTTATTGATATATGAATAAGAGAATGGAATATAATGTTTACGCTTCGTTACTTACCCCGTTATTCAAGCCATATGTCAGCATGGTATACTCACACCATGATTATGATTGAAGGAGGAAGAACACCGTAGCGGATACTTCAATTAAGTGAATAATTATCAGAAATATTTAGTAACAAAAAAAATTAGTCAAAACAGTTAGAATATGTTTTATTTAACATTCATTAAATGTTAAATAAAATTAAAATAAGTTCTAGTTATTTTTTTTTGTCTCATTAATATTACTTATAATTATAATAGTAGATATAACATTATTACATTTAACTTATAAATTATAACCTTTATTTGAAAATAAAAGGTTTTGGAATTTAATTAATTTTGAATTGAATTGTAAATGTCATAAAACTACTTCTTCTAATAGTTTAAATTGATAGAAAGAGATAATATGAATAATTATATTTCTAATAGTAAATCAAATTGGCTGGCTAGAGTCGGTTCAAAGTTTACCAGAGTCGGCCGATGAGATTGGGATGGGTTGTCTTACAGCTTAATATTTCCTAAAAAACTAAACCTAAATGAAGCTTTTGATTTTTGTTTTTGTTCTTTTTCCTTTCTCTTTTCAAAATAGCATGCTTAATTATTCACATTAAAGTGAAGAAAAGTTATAAACATATCTCCAAATTATATGGATTGAGAAAGACGCCCACATAACGTGTGAGTAATCCGATTCCCATAATATAGGATTGAAGAAAATAAAATGTACTTTACACAGTTTACATACACTACTTTGAACTTTAGAAGCCAGGGACGACCATGAGACAAAAGAATTTAAGAACCAAGATACATGAGAGCCGAAATAACTACAGAGCTTATTCATGGAACATAAAAGTTCCTCCTAATACTTTATATCATCATTGGCTTTAATAATAATAATAATAATAATAATAATAATAATATTATTATTATTATTATTATTATTATTGGCAGAATTTATAAGTCTAATATAACTTCATATGTTAACTAATTTTTAAATTTAATATTTATATTTATGTTTATTATATTATTTTTAAATTTTAAAAATTATTTTACCAAACATAATTATTATTACTTGTATTTATTAAAAGTTATTTTTAATTTAATTTAACAGACATAAATTCTATAATTTTTTAAAATTTATCTTTTAAAAATTATTTTTTATAAATTATTTTTAAAAAGTAAAAATTTTAACAAATAAACTCTTAGCATAGAGTCCTACTTGCACGCAAGTGACTAGATTCTGTGTGAGTGTGTCCATGGAGATCCAGGAATGCATTTATACATTGTTGAATATAACACACAAATTATAGGAGTCTGAAATCTGAATGCGTGAACTCTTAACCTACCCGATTCTAGCAGAAATCTTTGAAGACAATTTTGAGCCATATATAAATACTGGCCGACGTAAGTTATTAGTCTTCTTTTTTTTACTTGTTTA
>NC_029790.2:131708358-131714091 GCF_000816755.2 Arachis ipaensis | reverse complement strand
TATTTTTAACTATATATTCATAATTAGTTATAGAAATTAAAAGGAAATATTGAAATTATGACACAAAAATAAAAAATATAACACAAAACCAAAATTGTAGGTAACTTGAAGAAAAATAGAATTATGTGAAAGTTTGATAAAAAAAAATATGTGTTTTTTATTAATTTTTTTGTGCATGTTTTAATACAGAAAATTTTTTTGGAGAACATAACAAATTTTAGCTTCAGTAGAATTATTTGGAGAGATTTAATTTCGTCAACCGTTAAATTATTTACTTAGTTTATCTTTGGTTGACAGGATGAATATTAAAGAAAAATTGAGTACGCTAAGACTTCTTGATCAGAGGAATAATATTTGTCTTATATAAAAAAAAATATTAAAAATATCCACCACTTATTTGTTTGGCTGTGACAGGTGTGGTGCGCAACAATAGTGGCTGACGAGAATTTTTTGGTGTTGCAATAATAATTTATAGATCATTTTTGAACTATAAAAAATAAAATAATATAGATCTCTTTTTGTTATTGATAACAATAATATTAGAAATTACGAAATAAATTTATTTATAGTATTTATTTATTAGAAAAGTATGAGAAGCCAATGGAATATTTATACAATATGTACAATGAAAGTTTAGAGAATATTAGAGATATAATCATTAGTGTTACCTTTTTTCATCAGCTGTAAGCTTTTGGGATGAGTAGTGTACACATTGTACAAATAATTCATTGTCTCCCTAGCGGGATTCTATATTATATATTCCCATAAAAAAAAAGTATATTATATATGCATTCCGCCTCAATATGTGATATCTGTAATTTCATCATTCCTTTTGAACGGTCTTTTAATTTCACCATAATTATAATCATGAATATACAGCCGACGAGTCCATAAATACGCAAAATATTTACTTTTTCATATTATATATATAATTTACACTTACAAAATTAACAAAAGAGTAGACATTTATTAGATGCCATCCAAAAGAAAAAGGTGCAGAATCTTTACCTAGACTCATTACCCCATATATAAAAAACAGTGTTTTTTTTCTTCCCTATATAAGTCTCTACTGCTATGCTCATTATTATATAATAACTAGTATTAATTACTAATTTGAAATAATCCAAATTCAATTTGGCCTTTAATTTACCCTAAAATTCTAAATAAAGAAAAACAAAATAATCACAATTTTTCCAGAGAAGTGTGTTCTAGAATTTTTCCTGAAATTGCAGTGGCAAGTACTGCCGTGAAGTTAGGATCACTTGTCAAGGAAGTGGCCATTTCTTGAACCAAAAACTTATGGATAGAAGAAGAAATAGAAGAAGACTTCTTTTGAGCATTGTGATCAATGTCAACGGAACTTATTGAATTTTTGACCAAGTCAAGAGTAGTTGGAGATGACGTAATGCGTGATGATGGTGAAGAAACTAAAGGGATTATTGTTTCACTTGAATGGCTTTGGGATGAGACAAGTGATATTTCAGTTTGGCTACGACCATGGTTGTGCTCTCCTTCATACGTTGCTACAAGTATTGTTGGGTCTTCAACACTTCTTTGCACCTAATAATCCATATAATTAAACAAAGATGAGAATATTATTGAAAGAAGAATGTTAGGAGCCAACAACTTTTGTGATTTGTAGCCATCAATGATGATTTTAATGGTGTGAGATTTCATCCAATGACTCACTTTTCTTTGTTGGTTATATGCTGGCCAGAATTTAACAAAGTTGGTGGCTCCTTAGACTTTTCCTTATTGAAAATTAAATGGAAAAATCAAAAGTATTATTCTTTTAGATATTTACCTTCTTTTTCACTGGGCAACTTGGGGCGAAGGAGCAACGAAAGTACGCTCTTGGAGAAGGGTTGTCTCTAGTCACCTTTTGACCATATTTCCTCCATTGATATCCATCCATCACATACTGCATTAAATATCCAAAAACTTTACTACTTCAAAATAAATATAAACAAATTTTTTATTAAAAAAAAAAGATTGTTGTTGAGGAATTTACCAAGCTAGAATCAGATGCATCTGTCTTCACAAGAACCTTGGAAACCTTATTATTATTATTATGAACAATGTTATTAGGCCTTTTGATGAGTAATAATGACTCCTCCTCATCGTTACAATTTTCATAGCTTTCAGCTTTTCTCTTCCGCGATTGATGATGATTATAACAATCAGATGATGTGTTCATCAATTTGGTCAAATGCTTTTGCAAAGCTTCATAGCTAACGCACATGTGAGTCAACGTTTCCGTAAGCCTCTTGTTCTCACAACTCAAACGATGTAACTCTTCAACCAAAACTACTTCCTGAAAATTACAAGGTTACGATCGTAATTATAACAATTGTCAATGGTATAAATTCAGTTAACTTCACGTGAAGTTGATAACCGAGGGCCATTGGATAAAAATTTAGTAAAATCATTTAAATTATTTAACGGTTTTCAACTATCAATTTCACGTGAAGTTAACTGCACCAATTTTCACCAACAATATACATCCGAATGTTCTACTACTGAGCCAGGGACAGTTTAAATCTTTAAGTTAAAAAAAAAAACTAACCACAGTAGGGTTCATATGAGTTGGAGAAGGAGAAAGATTGAGGTTGAGTGAAGTATCAACGCATGTTGAATCCATTTAATTTGCTGATCTGAATCTGGTTTGTAGCGAACAAGCTTAATTAATTAAGGTGAGTAATGGTTGTTAATTGGTTTGATTAGTAAAACCTTGAAGTGAAGTGAGAGAGCAAAAGAAAGGGAATTATATAGAGAAAGAATCAAAGAAGCTAATTAGGACGAAGAAAGTGACAAGTTTGATTATAGAAGAGAAGGGAACCGAAGGAAAGTTGCTGGAAATTAGTGTGAAACAGCAACGTTCGCAGTGATCTTGTCAGCATACTCTCGTCATTATTAATATTTAATTATGCTCAAGGCTTTTCAGGGGTGGAGCTCCCTATAAAGAAAGGGATAATCGTTCTCTTAATTTTAATTTTTTATATGTAAATTATATGTAAATTTTAGTTTAACTTCTTTTAATTTTTTTTTAATTTTATTTTATTGTGTAAATATTTTTTATCGTCTTTTGATATTTCATCTAACTCTGTCCCCAAAACTTTTAACTTTTTAATATCTTAGTTTATTAATATTTAATTATTTTAACATGTGTCGACGTAACGAACCTTCCCACCCAACATAAACAAACTAAAACCGGGGAAGAAACGTGTGGATATATGTAGACATGATTGGCCGTTATATATTTTTTGGTGACTATTGGCCGTTATATATATTTTATATAGAAAAAGTCTAGGAGGCCAACAATTTTGTTAAATTCTGGCCAGCATATAACTATAAAAAAAAAAGTGAGTCATTGGATGAAATCTCAAACTAATCTCACATCATTAAAATTATCATTAATGACTATTTGATGACTACAAATCACTAAAAGTTGCTGACCCCTAACATTTCTCTTTTATATAACTAAAATTTAAGATAAAATTCTTCAAAAAAAAAAACATGACTTTAATTTTAGCTATATTTTTAAGAGGGGTTGAAATTTCAGGCACAGTGAAATTTACTGATTAGTAAATTTTTTTTACAATAGTATTAAATTAAAAGTTTAAAATCAATAATAAGCTAAATTTACGTACATATATATTGAAGATTTAAAATGTTTAATTTTATTTAGGTGTTTAAATATTCACAGCGCTAATAAATTTTTTATGACTTAGAAAAAGATTTATGGTGATTTATGATGTTTCTCTATCAACTTTAAAATATGATTATGTAATTGGCTTTGATCATCACCTTAAGACTTAAGTATATATTCTACTTTTTTTTCTTATGTATAAGGAGAACGCTAAACTGCCAAAGCATTAAGCATCTTCTTTGTCTTTCTTTAATTTCTTGTTGACCGTGTACTTCAATTTATTTGAGCCTTTAAACACCTTGTATAATTGTCTTCATTTAGATTCCCTTTATATATAAAAAGAAATATTCCGATTCCCATTTTCAACCTTGATAGACTTAACGTCTATATGTAATTAGGTTCATCTAGTGTACAGATGTATATTGGTACAGATTTACAGATTTTTATTTTTATTTGGTTTAAAAGTGTATCATTAAAAGTGTTGCTTAAAAAGAAAGTGTTACCCTTAATCGTTAACTTGGCTCTGATACCAATTTTTAACTCTTTTGTGTTTATAATGTGTATAGATTTGAAGATGTTAAAAATTTTTAACTCTTTTGTGTTTATAATGTGTATAGATTTGAAGATGTTGAAATTTTCTATTATTACTAGTATTTATAATTCTGATTTCATTTTTATAATTTTTTTTAATCTTGTTTTAATTTATAATATTCTTTTTTGCATAGATTATTGTTTATAAAATCTTTTATCTGTTTGTCTTTTTCTTTAATATATTTTTTCAAATCTTCAAAAACTTCTTTTATTTCTACACTTTCTGTTGTTTCTAAATATCTTTTTAATTTTTCAACCTCATTCTCCATTTTTTCTTTTAACAGCTTTAATTCTTTTAAGTCATAATATGGTTTTCCAGGCATTTATAAATTTTTTAAGTTTAACTCCAACTTGTTTATATTTATTCTTATTTCTATCCTTTTTATTATAAGGTCATCAATTTCGATATGAAGATTATTTAATTCCTTTTTATACTCCTTTATTTTACTTTTTAATTTTTTCGCTCTTTTTCTTTTTATTTTATTTTCTGGTCTTTCAATCTTTGTATGCTTCATTATTTATTTTAGAATTTCTGCAAATTCTATCATTACTTCATCACTTTTTTCTAGAGATTCTATTTTTCTAATTCTTCAACTTCTCTTTTTAACTTGTCATAGATTATTTTTAGAGCTTTAAATGCTCTTTGATTTATTTCAGAGAACTGCAAATAATTCAAACGATTTTCTCTTTCAAAAAGCTCTTGTTTCTCCTTTATGAATTATCTTTGACTGGTGTGTAAATGGTGCTGCTTTTTCCCAGGCATCATATACTCCTATCATGGGGCCATTATAAATTACATAATATTTTTTATCTTGGGTGGATTTTTTAATGATTTCAGCAATTGTTTTATTTTCTGAAATTTTTTCTTCACCTGATTTGTCCACCATGCTTAGCTGGCTGAACTCTGATGTTTCTGTTTGTTGTGTTGATTTCATTGCTTCGATGGCCTTCTTGAGGGATTGGATCTGTGTCCTTATTTGCTGACAATGCTTGCATTTTTCGAGTTCTCAAATGGACAAAATCACGAGGGCGATGGACAAATCAGAAATCTACAATAAACGAACTTTATAGGGCACAGAGGCCCACATCCCTGAAGAAATGACACTACATAACTACTATATATACACCAACCAAATTGAGTTGAGAGTGATAAGCTTATCTGCTTAAACAAGTGATGAGGGTTCGAATCTTACTTTGTGTATATAGTAAATTATTGGCCTCTAAATTTCATTTTGTACATACAACAATTTATTGGCTAACGACAAATTCTTAACCGAAGGAGATGAGAGATACCACAGACAAAAAAAAAACTACATATACATCCAAAATAAGAAAAATAAATTCATGAGAATATGAACGAGGTAATGTCACACTAGATCATCAATAAATTCTCAAATTTTGAATCCTCATCAAAATAATTTTATTTTTAAAAATAATTAAATTAGTCTCAAATATTTTTTTTCGATTCTAATTTAATTTTTGTTAATATAGTA
>NC_029790.2:131706411-131707986 GCF_000816755.2 Arachis ipaensis | reverse complement strand
ATTAAAATCATTATTGTTGATATGATATATTAACTTATTAAAAATAAGACTACTTAAGGATAAATTTGAAAAAATATTTATTCTAGGAATTGATGGTAACAATTTTTTATATTATCTCTTCATCCTGCTTCTGCTTCTCAAGTAGAAACACAAACACAAAAAAAAAAATTATTTATTTTCTTACAAAACACAACTAAATAGCTCAGAAAATGAAATAATTATAAGTATTTATTTCTATAAAAAATAAAAAGTATTTCTTTAATAATTATCAAAACAAAAACAAATGAGAACGTTCCCCTGCTAATAATGTTACCATAAATATAAGTAAATGATAAACAAATTAAAACAATTTTCAAGTGCCCTCTAGAAACACTCGTGCGTTTAATTAGAGGGGGATGAATCATGAAATTATTAAAGTTGCAACGCGCAAATTGAAAAAAAAAATTGCTACATAATTTACTGAGATTTTGAATTTTTGATGACTTAGAAGTTAAAACACAGACCTTGACTTGAACTTGGACTATTGGAAACTACAAGAGTTCAAAAAATTGGACTACTTATGCTGTATTTAGAAGAAAGACTTAGATGGAAAGACTGTGATTAGGAGATAGATATTAAGAAATAAAGATTAAATTAAATTTTTGTATTATATTTAGCATAAAATATACCGATGAGTTATGTCTTAATATTATATTTAATTTAAGATAAATTTAAAATTTAAAAAGTTAAATAAAAATATTTTTTTAAAAAAAATTATTAAAATTTTAGTATCTGTTTATTTTCAAAAATTTTAGTCTCCTGTATCTCTACTTTCTAAAAATATTGAAAGAATTGAAATTTTGTATTTTAAAATTAAAATTTTAATTCTAATTTTTTATTATCAAATACAATGCTGAGTCTCATTTTCAATCTTTGAAAACACTACCTTAAAGATAATATTGTGAATCAACTTTTGCTGGTGAAAAGAGAAACAGTATTATAACAATTTTAACATTTTTATAGATTAAAGCAAGGTGTAATTGATTTTAATATAAAAAATATTAAGCGTGATAAATACTATTGAATAAGATATATAAGCTAGAATTTCAGATAAAAAGTATAGAATAGAATTGTTATGAAACTTTTAATACATTCAAAATAAATTTAGTATTTGGATTATTTAGATACATTAGTTTATACGTACATGCTGTGCGTGTGTAAAATTTCTCTGTAATAATTATAATTTATGACTTTATCAATTAGTTTTCAAAGACTATTTTTGTAATATAAAACTGTTATATTAATCTTTTCGATTATATACTAAAATTTATATATCGTGTGTATTTTGTTAGTTAGATATCAATGTTTTAGATATATGATCATTTAAAAATTTTTGTGTTAGACACTAAATTTTTTGTATTATACACTAAAATTTTAGTGTTATATACAAAAATGTATGTGCTTTGATTTTTTTAATGAATTAATAAGAGAAAATGACAAATAGGTCCCTGACCTTTTGTCCTGTGAACATTTTCGTCCTTGACTATTGAAAAATACTTTTAAGTCCCTGACCTTCACAAAACTTGGACGGATCAG
>NC_029790.2:131702903-131706302 GCF_000816755.2 Arachis ipaensis | reverse complement strand
TGATCCGTCCAAGTTTTGTGAAGGTCAGGGACTTAAAAGTATTTTTCAATAGTTAAAAACAAAAATATTCGCGAGACAAAAGGTCAGAAAACTATTTGTACTTTTCTCAATTAATAATTTTGATAAAACTAAAGGTGACTGAAACAAATAAACGGTTATTAAAATATCTATACAAGTCAAGCTAAGGTCTCAAGTCAAGTTTAGTTTAGTCCTTATTATAACTTTGGCCTAATTGCTACATATGGACCGGGCACACTATTCATGGTTTTGAATCCTTCGTGAAAGTAATTCATAAATTTCATATACATTGTCATGTCATAATAATGTGATTGGTTTAATTATTTTGATTATGATTGAAACGTGCACTTCGTGTGTTCTTGTTTTTATTAAAATTTGCTCATCAATGACCTCAAATTCACAACGTCACTGTATGACGTCATCACCTAACATTATATTTCGTCTTCAATTTCTCCACTTTTTCCACATGATTCCACTTAATCAACTGTTTTGAACTTTCCAACTAACCCTTCTATCTTTTTAGTTTGTACGCCTATTTTTTTCTTACATGGAAATTGCTTCCTCTATTTTGATCATTTTCATTAAATAATTTAATTTTGACGTTAATTCTTCTTTTTTTTTTTGGCTAAAGTTTGATGACAAATTTAAGGATATAATAAAGTGTATTTCCTTATTGCCGAGGTATAATCAAAATTATCTCAAACATTTTTTTTAAATCGTCTTTCTATTAACATGTTTCAACCTTAGCCCTTCTTCCTCATTTTTTAAGTAGGTTTTTAAATTATTTTTTATTTTTATAACCTTTTATTTTAAAAAGAATATCACCATGGTTCGTTGCTTTAGTTGTAGCTCCGATATTATTTATTTATTGTGTTTTCTTAATGTGTCCGTTACATAATGGAGCTACTTATAGCGATATACAAATTTTTCAGCCCAAAATAATAATACATATGTTTGTGGACCTTCGATGCCACCTAAAGTGGCTAATTTTTTTAATTATAGTAGTTTAAAATGCGTTATACTCAATTATGGAAAAATAATGTGTTTTTTTATGGATATGGAAATAATTTTTTTTTTAAATTGAAATTTACAAATCGAAGGCTCAGTTTTGATTTTGGAAACAAAATTTAGGGTTAAATTTGGGGTAATAGAAAAATCTGAGCTTCAGATTTGTGTGAACTGAAAATTTTTTTTAAGGAATAAGCAAATCGGTAGGTTAGTTTTGTAAAAAAAAATTATAAATCACAAATCTGACCCACAGATTTGTAGTATTAAAAAAAATTAAAATTTACAAAATTGTGCCTCAAATTTATAATCATCTATACAAAAAAACACACCAACTTTTCACATTATTTAAAAACACCACCACAATCTTAATAATAAAAATAAAAAGTTCCCATAAAGTAATGTACGTGGAAGACTATAAATTGGTGGTGGTTTTAGATAGTCAATCAAAAATAATTTTCCAACAGATTCAAAAGTATCTTTCAAAATCAAGGGAAAGTCAAGTCTAGGCATAAAATAATAATAAACTCTTTTACATTATGGATGACGTCATCAAGCTGACATAAGCCATATTAGTTATATTACTGTGCTCTTTTATATCAAAATTATCTCTTTTGTTGATTGATGATACAATAATGATACTTAATTTCGTTTCTATGAAACTATCCTGCATGCAGTGTGTAGTTGTGATCGACGTTGATTATTTAATGGACAGGGAAAAAATGTAGATAGAAATAAGAATTACAAATAATTAATTTACAGGCTTGAAATTGTAATGATTAAAAAATTGTCTACGTACTCAAGTTGATTATTTTCTACAAATATTTGTGTATTTGTTATCAAATTTGATATTTTTAGAAATACTAAATGATACTATTTCACTTTATATTTTATAGAGTCGTGCAATTATATTCGTTTGTTTGAATAACCATTCACGCAATCAATGTAAAAGATAGTTATTTTTATTGATATACTATTACATAATTAAATACACATATAAAATAAATTACTTTTTTTTAATAGTACATCAAAATTAAAATCATATTTTAAACTGTCTAAAAAGTTCTAAGTTCTAACCAAAAAATTATAACTAACAACAGTGTTATTGGCCGTGAATACATATATCTAGCTCATATAGACAATAAAAAGTTGGTAAATTCTAACCTACCCTTTGTAAAGTAATATATAATTTATTTGGTGTGATGTGTCACTTTTTAATTGGTTATTAAGTTAACTATGGTTAGACTATTTTATAATTAAATTAGTTTTTAAAATAGGTAATTATACAATTTTTAAAAGTATTAAAAATTGAAACATGACTTTTTTCCCAAATCATTTCAAGAAGATGTATCCTAACCCTTTGTAATGGCTTTCGGCGTTTCGCTCCTCTCCCGTTTCTTCGTCCTCATCGCACCTTCCAAGCAGCACCGCCTCATTGATTGTAATCAAATTATAAGCCAATTGAATAACTAAAAAATCTGATAGGGAGTTTCAAGAATGCAGAGAAGAGAGAAAACCAACCCGTCCAAGCACGGGAAAGCAGACTCTAGCCAGGGGTGACAACAGCGACAGACGAGGACACGACGATGCAAAGCAGGAGAGCCACAGACGCAACAACGCAGTGTTGGAGATCAGACGCACCGGAAACGAATCAAAGGAGCCAGCGATCGTGACTTCTGGACTCTGGAGTTTGGCCGTTCAAGACTTCAAGAGAGGCTGACTGGTGAGGATTAGGGTCACCGTTAACGCGATTTGAAAAATTAAAAAAAAAAATAAGTTTCTAATTTTTAATAAATTATATATTTATTCCTTTTAAAAATTTAATTACAATATAATATAACTATGGTTAAGATAGTAACTCAAACTAAAAGCAAATATTCAATTAAGACGTGACACATCATAGGAAATAATTTACATGTTATTTTAAAAAAAATTGAATAGAATTTACCTAAAAAATTAAATTGTTCAGATATATACTTTTGGCTTTGGAAAATATTAATTAAAAAGAGAAAATAAGTCATTTTATTAACGGTTTTTTTTTTTTAACAACAATTCTCTTTTGATGGTGCACAGTTTCTCTCACCATGTTTTGCACAAATAAAAGCCACAGCAGTTTCACTTTTTTTAGCAGTTTCTCTCGCCATGCTTTGCATGAATAAGTTTTGATGCTAATTAAGATTAATGCACATTCCTATAATATAAACTTGTGCAAAAAGACCAATATGAACATCTAATATGGAAGTTAGTTTAATTTGCTTCACACTTGTTGGCAGGTAACTGAAATGAATTATCAATCTATATGTCGGTATAAAAAATTCAAAAATTTTATGATGAGGTTCGTTCAATACCGTATCTGCTTTAGTGCTTACTTGCTAA
>NC_029790.2:131679356-131702665 GCF_000816755.2 Arachis ipaensis | reverse complement strand
TCGATTATGAAAATTTTTAATAAATATAAATAAATTTTATTCTATTTAATTTCCAGCCCGAGATAATTTAATGTCATATTCATCAACATGCATCCATGTTTATTGCATTCATATTGCCTGATACGTACTTTATCTAATTTCTCTTGCTTTGAATAATATCTTCACAAATAAAAGCTTCGGTCAATATGTGTCAAAGCACAAGCCACATAAAGCATGAATTGTTATAACTTACCAGATATATATTTTTTGGAGATAATAATCAAATTAATTCGTAAAAAAAGAGTTTGTTTTTGAAAAAAATTTATTATTTAAATTAGTTTTTTTAAAAATTAAAAATTAATTATTTTTGTTTTTTGTTATTCTATTGACAGTTTTAGTCACGGATTGATGATATGAAATATTAACCGACAGTATATATGACACTTAATAAATTTAATTGAACATTGAATAAATATATTTATAAAAAAATCTATCAATTTAGTGTCATTAGGTTATATTAGAATTAGGTGTCATATATGTTGTCGGACGTAAAAATAAGCTGAACCCATTATCAGTTCGTTTATCTATTTAAATAGATAAATTTTGCCTTTAAAATTAAGCCTATTTAAAGTTTGGATTAAATAGACAAAGCTCGATTAACTTAAAAAAAATGACATGTTAAATGAGCGAACTGTTTATTTTTTTTTTACAATCTTAAAAAAAAAAATTAGCACTTCCAACCAATACTTTTTTCGATTTGATTCGAAAACCTAACCATCAAATTAAAAAATATACCGTTTATTTAAGATTTTTGATCTAAAAATAATAGTTTTGTCAAAATATTTTTTAAAAATTAAAATAAAAGAGTAGATAGACCAATTCATTTAACCCATCAAACGAATGATTCGGATTGAAAATGTATGACATGTGAATAAAACAAGCTTAAACAAATCAGGTCTAAATGAGTTATCTCCGTTTAAAAGTCCTAATTAATATTTTATATTATTAATTATTGATGAAAATTGTTAATAGATTGACAGAATAATAAATTTTATTAATTTATAATATTTAAACAATCAATTTAATTAAAAAAAATTAAAAAAATAAATTTAAAAAATATCCACCTTTTATAAACTAGTTTAAAAATTAACCCATATTTTTGGGTTTGGGAAATCTTAGACACACGGGAAAAGAAATCACTTTAAAGTGTCAACTAATCTGAACGCCATATATTCTTTTAATTTGAACAAATAAATATTCTCCCTATTCGTAGCTTTTGAAACAATAGTTTTCTCACTGTACCATGCTTTTTCTCTCTTCATACATCCCTACCAAATCCTAATTAATAATCAATGTGTACAATAATATTCCATACACATATAACAAATAATAATATGAACATCTAAAAACCTAGGGGAACGACAGGGGAACATCATAAGCATTATATTGTTACTGTTTTATATGATACGAGGAGTTTATTATCCTAATTAATTAACTTTTTACGCACCGAGAAAAATTTAAGTACAAGGTCATCAAAACGTATAGCATGTTAGTATCATCAAATGCTTTTATAGCGGCATACAGATAGCTCGCTAAGAATAATTATTGAGCTAAAATTAATAAATTGTTACTGATCAATGATCAAACAATTTGTCAAAATTTCATACCCCTTTAGCATAACTAATAGGATAAATCACTAAAATAAATTAAGGGGATCAAAAAATTACAGGAATAAGCTAAATCAAAAATTTTTTTATGAATCAATCAGTTTATATTTCTATATAGTTTGAATTAGTCTAATTTGAACTTCATCTACATATAATTCGAATCATACTGATTCGAATTACCTACACATGTACACACCCACTAATTCGAATAAGGGTGATTCGAATTACACACAGACACGTGCACATAGTAATTCGAATTGGGCAGATTCGAATTATTCAATTTAAAAAAAATTATTAAAAAAATTTAAAAATATATATTTCTCGAGTAATAACTTAAAAAATTTTATTAAAAAAATTTATTAAAAAATTAATAATTTAAAAATTTTAAATAAAATACTCTACATAGTCAATAATAATTTAGAAATTAAAGAAAATATTTTATTCCATACAAAATAATTTAAAAATATATGTTATTTCATACAAAATAATTTTAAAAAATGGCTTAAAAGATGTATTGTATAGAAAAATATTAAATAAATTTATTAAAAAAATATTCATGAACTATTAAGAATGAGCAGAAGAGTATTGTATAGAATTTGAATTGTTCACCATATAATTCGAATAAGAGTGATTCGAACTTTCCTATGCGTAATTCAAATAATGTAATATCTCACCATATAATTGAAATAAATTTATTAAAAAATATTCATGAGCTATTAAAAAAGGGCAACAGAGTATTGTATTGTATGGAATTCGAATTGATATCTCATTAATATTTTAAAGAAGTCTCGTAATTAAATATATATTTTTTAATTTTTAAATTATTAATTTTTTTAATAAAATTTTTTAAATTATTACTTGAGAAATATATATTTTTAAATTTTTTTAATAAATTTTTTTAAAATTGAGTAATTCGAATCTGTCCAATTTGAATTACTATGTGCACGTGTCTGTATGTAATTCGAATCACCCTGATTTGAATTAGTATAGATGTAATTCGAATCAGGTTGATTCGAATTAATGGGTGTGTGCGTGTGTAGGTAATTCGAATAGTATGATTCGAATTACATGTAGATGAAGTTTAAATTATGCTGATTCGAACTATATAAAAATGTGAACTAGTTGATTCATAAAAAATTTCTTAATTTGATTTATTGGTGTAATTTCTTGATCCCTTAACTTATTTTAGTGATTTACTCTAACTAATATGAATAATGAGAATATATGCATAGCAAAATCATGTGCAATTTACATATAAGAGACTATACCGTCATTTTCAGCCCCCTTCCATTTACATTGTTGTTGTTGGTTTCTGCAAAACACATAAGATATAACTTGAGACATATGGACATGTTAATTTCAAAGATTTGTTAGATATGTGGATATAAAATACATACATATCTCGAACAAATATCAATAAATATTATATCTGAAATACATCTAATATATATATGGATACGAAAATTTTTCACACTACAAAAAAAGGCATATGGTCACGGTTTTGGACCTATGGTCACAGTTTTTTACTTTAGCCTATTCTCTTGTGACCATAGGTCTATGGTCACGGTTTTTTTACCTATGATTACAATTTTTATGGTCACGGTTACAATTTTCAAATTCTGACACTTTAGGCCACGTTTTTTCACCGTAACCATAGGTTAATCTATGGTCACGCGTAAAAACTGTGACCATAGCCTTATCTTTCGCCGTGACCATAGTCTTATCTATGGTCACGGTTTTCACCGTGGCCATAGCTCTATGGTCACCCCTCCTTAAACCGTGACCATAGTCTTATCTATGGTCACAGTTTTTACCATGACCATAGCCTCTATAGTCACCCCTCTTTAAAACTGTGACCATAGCCTTATTTATAGTCACAGTTTTCACTGTGACCATAGTCTCTATGGTCACCCCTCCTTAAAACCGTGACCATAGCCTTATCTATGGTCACGGTTTTTACCATGACCATAGCCTCTGTGGTCACCACTCTTTAAAACTGTGACCATAACCTCTATGGTCACCCCACCTTAAAATCGTGACCATGACCATAGCCTATTTTGTTTTATGAGATTTTTTTTTTTTAAACATAATTACATCCCAAAATTATGATAATTACAAAATAAATCTAAAAATAAAAAATGATAATCAACAATTAAGATAAGTTGTGATTAAAGTAACCAACTAACATATCAATATAGTTGAATGAATACACTTGTCTCAATCTCAGTTTTATACAGTGATATACACACTAACACTAAGTAGAAACTATTAACAGAATTGTTCCACAGACGTGAGAGCAATACAATTCAGACTCTGCTAGGATAGATTGTTTCTGGTATTGCTATTCTTCCTTCTCAACGCTCGAAAACTTTTGTTTCAACCACTTTACCATATGAAAGCTAAGCACCTGCTTTATTAACATGCAAAACAAAGTCACATTAGACATAAACACTTACATTTATTTTTCTTCAACTTAGAAAAAAAAATATATCATCAAAATATATATACATTACACATATACTAAAAATTAAAAACTTTTGAAAGTTTAGACAAGTATTTAAAAATTAAAAAAATTTTCTTATAAAATTTTATAAAATTTTATAATTTTTTTGAAAGTTTAGATATCCTTTAAGCTAAGAATTACTCTAAATTAATATTTGAAAAAATAAAAGATCAAAACACAAAATTCGTTATTAAACCGTAAACTCAACTACAGTTTTCTTTTCTTTCATGGTCATAATATATAAAGTAATAATACTTATGTATTTTTTTTTAATTTGTCTTGTATGATTCACAATACATTTTAAACTCTAGATGAAGTATCACAAGAATAAGACCTAATATAAAAGAAAAATAAAGAGAGTTTGAAATGAATTACCATATCAACAGTTGAAGAATGGTGGGAGTGACAAAAATGGTAAAGCAAATATAAAATTCAAACTAGAATAACTAATTCACATATTAGTATTCAAAGCACAAAATTTTTTCTTTCCTTTTAACACAAAAAAGTACAGAAGAAAGTCAAAAGCCACTCATAATAACACACAAACGGTTCCAAACTCAACCTTAGTTTCATGATAACATAAAAATAAAAAGAAAAATCAAAAGGAACCAGAGAAGTTAAGCTAACCTGTGAAAGGAAAGCTTGTTTATTGCAAATTAGGAACATATGGCACTAAAGCAATTGTAAAAGAAAGACAGCTCCATTTGCTACAAAAGGATCCTGTTTTACTGTAATTGAAATACATAAACAGTACAAGTCAATGTATAGATAAAGTTGACTTTTATTAAGTTAACTCTTATTATACTAAATTTCTTATATTAAGTTAACTCTTATTAGTTTAATGTACTTTTTTTGCACTTATTCTCTTTATTTAATATAAAATCAATTCTACAAAAATCGAAATTTATATGACTAAAAATGATATAAGACCAAAAATTAACAGAAAAGAATTTGCTGTTGATTTAGTAGTTACTTTTTCAATCATGTGTACTTAAAAAAAATTTTTTCTATTCAAAACAATTGAAATTAAGCACCAAAAAAATTATTTCAATCATGCTTACGACTTATAAATGAGATAAGTTAACTACGCACAATATGTAACCACTAACAACCAATGTACATGTGGTAGAGGGTTAATAAGAGTATAAGACATCGCACCTATACATTCAAAAATAAAATTAGTTATGGTAGAAGGTTAATAAGAGTATAAGACATCTTGCCATAAAATACCAATAATCATCAAAATCTACCAAAACTTGCTGCAGATTTGCTTCGTTAAGATCATCACCTTACAATAACAATGCAATAACAATTCATCCACCTTTTCTCAACAATTACCAAATAGGAGATTCTTAATCAATCAAAAAATTCACAATTCGCAATAGTTAACAATTCAATCATAACTCGCAATTCCCATACAATCCATCAATTCAACTTCCATCTCATCAATTCATAGCTAATTTTCACTTATCATAGAATTCTTTCAAAATTAAACTCAATCAACTAGTATTCCAAAAACCATCTTCAAAATTTTTAAGTCGTTTATTTATTAGCAACGTTACTATTTTAGTATAAAAATTAGATTTCAAGAAAATAATTCAGTAATCAAACTTCAATCTTTTAGCAGTTCTCAAACTTAATTCTAATTAATTATAGATTTTTTTAGGTCACCTCTCAAAACTGTGACTATAGATTCTTTTAGGTCACCCCCAAAACCGTGACCATAAACCCTTTTAGGTCACCCTTTTGAAAAATCGTGACCATAGACTCTTTTTGCTCACTATAAAAAACCGTGACCATAAACCCTTTTAAGTCACCCGCTAAAACTGTGACCATAAACCCCTTTAGGTCACCCCCAAAACCGTGACTATAGACTCCTTTAGATCACCCCCCAAAACCATGATCATAGACCTTTTTAGGTCACCCTTCCGAAAAACCGTGACCATAGACCCTTTTTTGTCACTGTAAAAAACCGTGACCATAAACACCTTTAGGCCATTTCCAAAACCGTGACCATAGACCCATTTAGGTCACCTCCCAAAACCGTGACCATGGACCTTTTTAGGTCACCATTTTTTGAAAAATCGTGACCGTAGTCCCTTTTTGATCATTGTAAAAAACGGTGACCATAGACCCTTTTAGGTTACCCTCAAAATCGTGACCATAGACCCCTTTAGGTCATCCCCCAAAATCGTGACCATAGACCCTTTTAGGTCACTCTTTTTTGAAAAACCGTGACTATAGACTCCTTTAGGTCACCCCTTAAAACCGTGACCATAGAACCTTTTAGATCACTCTTTTTTAAAAAACCGTAACCATAGATACTTTATGGTTACCCTTTCCAAAAAAATCGTGACTATAACTTTTTTTTTCTCACCCTAAAAAACTGTGACCATAGAGGGTCTATAATCACAGTTTTTTACCGTGACTAAAAAAACCGTGGTCGTAGATCCAAAATGTTATAGTAACAAGATGTGCATAGCTTATTTTACTCTTTCGCTTGGCTACTTAAAAAGTTGAAAGCATCATGTGTCAATATGTGTCAAGAGACTTTATTATTTTAATTTGGCAGATACATACGTACACTTTAAAATTTTTATATTAATAATATGAACAAATTTTAAAACTTTGGAATATCAATTAATAAATATTCAAAAAGATAAAGACAATATGAAAAAATTAAAATAATGCTCCTAATAAATAATTTTTCAATACAATTTAACACCTTTTCTTGTCAAAACTAATTGAATATGCAAAATTGTGGGATATAAAAATTAAATTCATCTCAGATAAAATGCGATGCTACTTTGGCTTTTATTGTTATTTTGGATTACTTTGTAGACCAAGCAAACCAACTGCGTTGGGTCTTCCTTTGGCGTTTCTTCATTGGCGATTCTTATATCTTTGGTTTTGGAAATTACAAGTCATTCTTACGTGTCAGATAGAGTGTCTTTCTAATATAGCTGTGAAGGATAAGTAGTTTTGATATTAATTAATAACATCTCATTCATGTACAAACACCTATATATAATATATTAGAAAAGTTGACATTTAATGATATTTGTTCTCAAGGGCAAATTTACTCTTGTAGGTGTGGAGGCCTTTTTTGAACCCTGAAAAAAATTTAAACAAGTGTCAGTGATGCAGCAACTTATTAGCCAGCGATAAACCATTAAATGGAGTTCCGATCTGCAACAAATTAGTCTTTGGTTTAATCGAATACATTTTCTTTTGTTCTTTTTTGAATTTTATAGTTTTACTTAGTGAAATTATCAAATGCTCTTGTTACGCAACTTCATATCTTAGTTTGTTGTTTATTTTCCAGTACTAACGAGAATGAATAATAAAAAAAATACAGATTTTCAGTTTTTACCTTTTTTTTTTTAGGTGTATTAGGTGCATCTTGCAAACGGGGAGGCATTCATATTGCGTCCTGCCTCAAACTTCGGTTAAAGAAAACTCAAAATGCATCATCCTAATCCTACGACCACTAGTGAATAAAATGCACAGTGCGAAACACTACCTTATGCATTCTATCATTCTAAACTCATCGCAGTGTTTTTACTAAAACAGATAAATAAATATGAATGGAATATTTGGACATCCTGAGTGAGAGTGCATCCAGATCCATTTTTCATTAAATAATTGCTGGTTAGTGAGTAAAGGAAAATTTGAACATTCTGAGGGTGCATTCAACAAACAAAGTGGCAGCTACATTAAGTCCACCAAAATTAGTATTCTGTGTAAAGTGCTCGACACCAGCTCCAACACTGCTAGTTCAAAGGAAATGAGATTGTTGCGATAAGAAAATATGTAACAATGCGATTTCCAACACTGCAATTGTTTGGGTATAACTATCATGGTGCAATCCTAAGGGGGTCACGAGGATAAAGTGATGCCTTGCGGATGTTATTCAGGCCACAGAAGAGCATTACTACACGCTCCAAACCAACTCCAAAGCCACCGTGTGTTGGTGCACCATATCTGAATCATCAACAAAGCAATTAGTTTTTTATATCACGTAATCTAATTTGTTGAAAATATAAATCATTCCCTCTGCCCAGTAATAAATAGTAACGGTAGGTTAGACAGTTGTAAATTCCAGACATCTTAGCCAACTATGTCTATGTCAAGCTTGTTACAAAAGTTACATAACCGGTTCCAAGTCTCGATAAAAGAAGAGGATTGTATTAGGTTTCCGACTGCCCATATAAAACTTTGTTGAACCTTTGACATGGATCAAACCGTCATTTTTGCCCTATAAATATCTGACAAAATAGCCCTCTCATTTTGTGGATGGTTTTTCAGGTACCATAAAATAATTATCAATTGTTAAGGAACCGTTTTCTCAACCAAAAAAAAATAGTGATTTCTGTCAAGTGGAAACAATATTTCAGGTACCATAAAATAATTACCAATTTTTAAGGGACCATTTTGTCACAAACTAATATTTCAAGGGTTAAAATAACGGTTTACTCATTTGGACAGAAATTATGTCTAGATATATTGATTTTTAAAAGTAACAATTTTATTAAAATAATATTTACCAATGGATGGATGGAAACAGTAGGTGCCAGAATTACACAAAGAAACACTGAACATGACAAGATGAACTGAGCAAGAGGCCATGAAGAATACCTGAAAGAATCAATGTAGGTAGATATTGTCTTGACATCAATGCCGCAAGACTCGGCCCGTTTTTCTAACATTTCTGCATTGTGGACACGTTGAGCTCCTGAAATGATCTCCTCGCCTAAGGGGCAAGTAACACAGAACTTAATAACTATATGTATGAAAAAGCAATGATGGCTACATGGAATACTTGCATGCTCCAAAATAACTATATCCATTTATTTTCATTTATAATGTTTAAAGATTATATAAAATATCAAGAATAAGAAGCTATTAATGATTCTAGAACACATTAAATGTGCTCCAAGAGTTTACAAGTGTTCTCTTACGGATACAGTATAGATGAAAAATTCAATAAAATCATTTTTTGTACCAATGAATGTATGACAAAATCTTTTATTGCTTACCTCTAATAAAGACATCAAATGAGTTGGAGTATTGTGGATTATCATAGCAAGGCATTGTGTAAAATGGCCTTACAGCTAAGGGGTAGCGATAAAGGATATAGAACTCTGTGCCATACCTATAAACCAAAATTACAGAACAAGTTAATCCAAAATAATAGGTCATTCAAAGTAAATAAAATATTTTCACTTCTTTGTTGTGTCTGTGTGTGTGAGAGAGTTACTTCTCTAAAACTAGCTGCCCCAACTTCCTTTCAGCTTCAGTATTCAAGTCACCAAAAGGTTCAATCTCTACTCCAGCATCCTGTGAAGCAAAATTATTAGTACATGCAAGACATACCATTTTCTAATATTCTTATTAGTGAAGATAAACAAAATTCTGAGTGTTGAGGTCAATGATTCAACAATTGCAAAGAAAACCGAGAACCATATATAAGAGGAAAAATAGAGAGGAAGCCTCAGCATCAATGAAGCACCCCTTGGATCAGAACACAGGGAACCTAATTAGGCATCAAGACAATAATTTCATCCTTTTTGGGACTATAAACCCATTTTGACTTGCAAGAACACAAGATTATGATATGGACTGAGAATGAGGTCTTACGTAAATTTTCCTCAAGCCCAATTCTTTTTCAATTAACAATAGGGACTCCATGACATTTTCTAATAAACCTTTGACTATTGTGAATCATGTTTTCGATGACTTTTTGGTTGAAATCAGAAATTAGAAACTAGAACAGCATAACTTTTTTTCATAATGCAATAGCATCGGGCCATCGGCTGATCCAAGTAGCCGGCCTAAACTAATGGGCCAAGACTTTGTTATCATCACTGTTCTTGTATAATCCCTCGATAGTTATGGAGCATATGTGTTATTAAGAAAGAAGAAAGTCCCCCATTCAAATAAAAAAGAAGAAAAAAAAAATTTGTTCATGATTTGTGAATTAGATACTAAGGAAAATTTTAAGCTTACCTTGAGCATCTGAACCCCTTCTTCATATGTAAGCCGCAGAGTCTGACGAAGATACTGCATATTAACCGGGATATATCAGATCATGAATAAGATCATATAGCCTTTAAGCATTGCATTCATTTTGTATTCACATTTTTCAACTGGTAGTTCATGGCACAAGAACTACAACATAGTATAGTTAATAATATTTACTCATTTTTTTTTACGGAGAAAGAAATTTGTTAGATTAGTAGAAAGAATGTTCGATATATATAAAATACATTTTTTTTAATAGAAGATGCTTACCTTTAAAGGTTCAAATGGATACTGGTGTGCCACAGCTTCAAGATCCTTCTTACAATTCTGGTTCAAGCTATCAAATATTGAGACAAACAACCTATCAACTATATCCATAACCTGCTCAAAAACTCAATATCAGTAAAACAGGTTATGTACCACAATAATTTCAAAACCATACCAAGAAACATACGCCTAAAAGTGATATATACCTCAAAATAATGCTTCTTAATCTCCATTTCAACATCAAGACCAGTAAACTCACACAGATGTCGGTGTGTGAAGGAATCTTCAGCCCTAAAAACAGGACCAATCTCAAAAACACGGCCAAAATCAGCACATATTGCCATTTGCTTGTGAAGCTGTGGTGATTGGGCAAGGCAAGCGGGGTGCCCTTTATAGTCCAGTCTGAAAACAGCAGCTCCACCCTCACTTGAACCAGCAATCAATTTTGGAGTGTGGATTTGACGAAAGCCTTCAGATAATAAGAATTGTCTAAATGCCTACACAACAATAGAATGAAAAATAATGTGACCATTCAACTTGGCATCAAGGGAAAAATATATTCTATAAATGTCTTAGTATGCATTTATTGCAGTAACGTTAGAATTTAAAGCAACCATGATGTCAACAACATGCAAATCAAGAATGAACGCAAATAAGTAAACTCTTCAGAAGAAAATTCAGATGAAATGCTTTACATTTTCAACTTGAGACTGAATGGAGAAAATTCCTTGATTAGCTGGGGTTCTTAGGTCAAGTACTCTAAAGTTCAAACGTGTATCCTGATTAACACGAACAAGTTGTTCACCAGCCTGCATTCATTAACAGAACTAGTTAACCAATGGATGAAAAGAAATAACGTAAAAGATAAGATCCTGCAAACAAATCACCCTAACAAAGAAGGAGTCAAACAGGTTGACAAAGACCCAACACCTCCAATCAATGTACCTGAAGTGCCTTCTCAATTTCAGCTTCACTTCGAGCAGCATCCTCGAGATTAATTGGTAGAGTTGGAAGGGCCCTGCTAACACAATACAACTTCCTCACTTGAACCTCCACCTATCAGAACAAACCACATAAGCTATAGATCCCCAACAAAATGTTCAATTACTTGAAAAAAATTGAACTACAAGTTATACAAGTTAAGGAGAATAAGAGGAAGCCTTAGATGCCATTCTACCCGTTTACTTGTACAACCTTCATCTTGGTGTGCGCTACAATTAGCATCATTGTAATCAAGCAATTTTACCATCTCTATCATAAAAAACAATGCCTCCCATTTTCTATTCTATGTTATAAACCTTACAAATATTTCTAAACCCAAAACCACTATGCAACCAAATTCAACACAGTAGTTGTTAAGATTTCAAAGTCTAACTTCCGGAAAGAGAAAAGCTATTGTTAAACCCTACTAAATAGATTGCTACTGTTTCCCTTCATTTATATCCAAAATCAAATCTCAGAAGCTAACTAACCTGCTGTGTGGCACCTTTGATTGGTTCAGAAGGGACCGAAACAAGACCTTCAACATCGATAACAGACTCGCGGCTCAGCGCCGCAGCGTACTTCACCATCTGCACGCTAACCAAATCTTGCTGCGCTTGCACCAAACACTGCACGGTGAAGCCGCTCTCTCTCACAACCAAGAACGCCATCTTCTTCCCAACGGGACGGATGGCCTGAGCCCTACCTCGGATCATGACGTGCTTCCCTTCTAGAGACTTCTCCAGATTCTCCACACGTGTCCATCGGCTGGGGTCCACGGGGGTCTTCGACTGCAGCTCCTCCATTGGGATGTCGCCGTAGTTTCCGGCGAGGGGGTCGTCCTCGTCGACAGCGAGCTTCGATGTGGCGGAGGCAATGGCAGTCTCCTGGCGGCGGCGGAGCTTTTCCTGCTTCATGGCTTCCTTCTTGGCCGCCTTCTTGCTGATGGATTGGTCCGATGACGGTGGCTCGGAAGATGGTGCTGAGGGTTCTTGGGGTTCAGAAGACGACATCGTTTTGTAGTGATGATGTGAATGCGAGTGAGAGTGTGGCTTCAGAGCGATTTAACAGAGTTGTGTGTTTATATGGAGAAGGAAATCTGCCGAAAACAGGGAAAGTGAAACTGTGAAAACACCCCGCTTGGTGTTGATGATTCTAGTAGGGTTTGCTGATGACCAGGCCTGATCCGAAGATCCGATCCGGATCCGCCCGCTTTGGGATTAACTTGATTTGGTATTGTTGTGATCTGGTTAGATCTGAAATTTCAATAAATGACCACAGGGTGGATCTCCATTATTTTAGGATGACAATGATATAATACATGAGCAATGTTAGGGGCCAGTAACTTTTATGATTAGTAGCCATCAAATAGTCATCAATGATGATTTAATGATGTGAGATTTTATCCAATGGCTCACATTTCTCTGCTGGTTGCATGCTGGCCAACATTCAATAAAATTGCTGGCCCCCTAGACTTTTCTATAATACATTATATGTTTGTCTCAATCACTCTTTACAACTATTTTAACAAGTGAGATTAATGGGTATGAGCAAAATTTAGTATTACAACATTGAGTCCCTTTTTCACTATGAGAAATTCCTGTTGATCCTATCCATGCCATTTTTTTATGAGTAGGATCCTCTGCAGAGGCAAAGACAAACTCAGAGTATACTTTATGACACTGGATTGAGGAAGAAGAAAATAACACTAGCTAAGCTTTTAGAGAGAGAATGAAAATTTATAACATTTTGTAAGATAGAAAAATTGGATATATTACAATGTTCATTGAGATCTGATTACAACTGAGGTGAGCTCCTCCTTTTATAGAGGTCTCTAGATAGCAACAATATCTTACAGAATCTAAACAAACCTATCATACAATGTCACCTGGAGGATAAGGATAAGCCTTATCTCTTTCTAGCTTTTCTTAGACATGTGACAGATGTCACTTTATTTTAGTGCACTCAATAATTATACATAGTGGAGGCATTGTCTTAATAACGGGACGGATTGAAATAGTCTTCTGGAAGGGTTCCATCACCATCTGAGAAGGATGATGTCTCATCAGAGGCCAAATTGATAGCTCTAAGGGGAAGAATGAAGCAAAGATACCGTTATTTCAAAAGAAGAAAATCCCATACTAAGTCAAACAGATGTTTCATTTGTGGAAAATAAGATCACGTTGCTAAATCATATCCTCATAAGATAAAGAAGGAGATAAAAATGCTTCAGTCTTTAATGGATGCAGCTTCCATCGAATATGAAGAAGATCTTGAATCAGTACTTGAAGAGCAAGAAAGCAAAAATGATGATACCCAATATGTTTTCTAAGACTCTGATTCAGGATGAAGCAATTCAGAAGAAGACCTCCCACCAAATAGGTCAATATTTTCCATATCCTCCATTGCGTCTATCACCACAAGAATTCTTAAAGGATCAAACATCCCAAAAGAAGAATTTAGATACCTTGGATCCTCGGGAATAAAACAGATTGATGGTACTCATTGTCCTCACTTCGATTTAAAAGTCAAGACATCCGTCATGACAAACTAATAAAGACTGTTGCACTAATGAATACTGGATCTTATGCCACTGTCCTAAAATCACATGTCTTACCAAAAAAAATGTGGGCACCTTTTTTCAAGAGGTTCGCAGCAGCTAACAGTGAAGTCTTCACCATCAATCTCATTTTTAAAAAACCTATTGAATTGGAGATATTTGCAGGCCAGACCACTTGGTTCAGGGTACTGGAAAGTTATCTTCCAGACAAAGATGTTCTGTTCGGATTTGATATTTTTTTCCGAACCCATGGACTACATATCAAACCCCTGGCCTAAGTTACAAAGGGCAGTTTTTGCCTTTTATAGAAATACAAAGCATCCTTGAAATCCAAGAAGCCCCAGAAGAATATAAGGAGGTCCAGCAACAACTCCTTAGTGCCTGTTGTGACAGTCATGATCAATTCAACCATTATGTACCTTTGTGAAAGAATCCAGAATTTTATGTTCGTCTCCCTTTTAAAAAGAATGAGGACATCAACCCAACAAAGGCCACACACTCAGGAATGAATCCTGAAAATCTCAGGTTGGCAAGAGCTGAATGTGTAGCCCTTCTTGTGCAAGGACTCATTGAACCAACCAACTCTAACAGGGCATGTCAAGTCTTTTACGTTGAAAAAAGGGCCGAGCAAAATAGAGAAAAAAAGAGGCTTGTTATTGATTATAAGCCACTTAATGTCTTTTTGCAAGATGATAAGTTTCCTTTACCAAGGATCTCAGTTATTACACAGACGTTAAGTAGAGCAAAAATATTCAACAAGTTTGATCTAAAGACTAGCTTTTGGCAAATTGGGCTCCATCCTGAATATAGATACAAAACAGCATTTTGCATCCCTGAAATCCAATATCAATGGATAGTAATGCCATTTAGACTCAAAGTAGCCCCATCCCTTTTCAAAAAGGCCATGACCAAAATCTTTGGCCCATACTACACTCCACACTTATTTACATAGATGATATCTTACTGTTCTCAAAGGACAGTGAAGCCCATAAGGCACTCCTGGCCCAATTCACTCAAATTGTCAAAAAACAGGGAATCATGCTATCATAAAAAAGAGCTCTCTTGCTAAAACAAAAATTGAATTCCTTGGGATGGTCTTTGAAGATGGATTCTTTCAACCAGGAGATCATATTGCCAAAGAATTAATTCACTTCCCTGATGAAAACATGACGGTCAAACAAGTCCAACAATTCTTGGGAATTGTAAACTACATCAAAGACTTTATCCCAGATGTGACCAGACACAGCAGCCAGCTGTCAAAACTCCTAAAAAAGAAGCCTCCCACCATGGGGACTTTAGCAAACCACAGTTGTCAAAATCCTGAAGAAGATAGCACAATACCCTCCTCCTTTAAAGATTCCCAACACGGGAAAAAGGATACTACAGACAGATGCTAGTGATGAATTCTGGGGAGCTGTGCTACTTGAAGAAATTGATAGGACAAGACACTACTGTACGCATGCTAATGGACAATTCAAAAAATCTGAAAAACATTACCATGTCACTTACAAAGAGATTCTCGCTGTTAAACGAGGGATAGAAAAATTCAATTTTTACCTCAGTTCTTATCATTTCACTGTGGAGATGGATAACACCTCTTTCCCATCTATGCTGAAAATCAAGAAAAAAATTCTACCTGACTCTCAATTGTTGCAGTGGAAAGACTGATTTTCTCGCTATAAATTTGAAGTGAGATACATAAAGGGACACCAAAACACACTTGCTGATTTTCTCTCCAAACCTACTAAAAAACCAATCCAAAAACCAATCCATTACATCTGCACTATGAGTACCCACAATCCATACACCATTCCATTCCCTGATTTTCCGCTCCACAGAAGCCCATACAGAGAAAAAGATTGGTCCTTTTCCCCTCAAAGCAAGACCCCAGACAGAATTTCAAATAGATTGTCTAGCGAGACAAAACTTATTCTACTGGCTACACCAACTCCTTATCATAACCCAAATCCATCCAAACCCAAGGTACTTCAACATGGATACCCCTTTCTGCACTATACCAATAATCCAAAGACCTATACCAGAGGAAATGATGTGGTATATTTGGGCTTTGTCTTCTATATATACATGTGCCATCATAGTGTCAATCTTTCATGTATATCATATCCTGTGTAATCGCACTCAAGCACAATCCCATCTAGTCAGGTTATTCTCAATGTATGCCCCACTCGATGCAAGGAGAGGAATGTTATATAACATGCTCGACCGGCACCAACTGTGGGATAAACCTTCTCAGGCAAAACAGAAATTCTGTTATTTTGTCACCTTACAGAGGAATTATTTTACTAGAGGAGACCCACACACCATGAATAGGGTTGATATTGTTGGATACTCTACCATATGGCCCACGGATGAAAAGACAGTTCTAAATGCCTTGGCCAAATACCTTTGTCAACTTTGGCAACTTGGACTATATGGATAAAGAGATGCAGTTGAAGGACTCCCATTTCAAACAGATGTTCCGCCAATAACTCTTCAAGAGTTCCAGTCCAAATTCATAACTTCAGGAATAATTAATCAATTTGGACAATACTCTTTTTATACTCCAAGAGACCAGCCTAGCACATCTAGACATATCCCAAACAGAAATTCTGAGGAAGATCTGAATTTTGAGGATCTAAATGGAAGAGGATATGCCTTACCACCAAACTCAACCAGAATTGATGCAGGGATACCCAATGACGCTGAAGCCCCATACTCAGACCCATATGACCTGTATCTGCAAGATGCCCAAGATCCTAATGAAGGAAACATTGAAGACATGTTTACCTATCTACAAGACCTGGATATGGATCTTAGAGCTGTCAATTTGGCCTCTGATGAGACATCATGCTTCTCAGATGGTGATGGGACCCTTCTAGAAGACTATTTCAAGCCGTCCCTTTATTAAGACAATGTCCCAACTATGTATAATTATTGAGTGTACTAAAATAAAGTGACCTCTGTCACATGTCTAAGAAAAGCCAAAAAGAGATAAGGCTTATCCTTATCCTCCAGCTGGCATTGTATGATAGGTTTGTTTAGATTCTGTAAGATATTGCTGCTATCTAGAGAACTCTATAAAAGGAGGAGCTCACCTCAGTTGTAATCAGATCTCAATGAACATTGTAATATATCTACTTTTTCTATCTTACAAAATATTTTAAATTTTTCTTCTCTCTCTGAAAGCTTAACTAGTATTATTTCCTTCTTCCTCAATCCAGTGCCATAAAATATGCTCTGAGTTTGCCTCTGCCTCTACAGAAGATCCTACTCATCAAAAAATGGCATGGACAATTCACAGGAATTTCTCATAGTGGAAAAGGGACTCAATGTTGTAATACTAAGTTTTGCTTGGACCCGTTAATCTCACTCGTTAAAATGGTTGTAAAGAGTGACTGGGATAAGCATACAATATATTATATTATTGTCATCTTGAAGTACTGGAGATCCACCCCTGTGGTCGTAAAAAAAAATAAAAATATGCATTATGTTTATTATGTAATTGACTTAATTATTATTGTAAAACTTTAAATTATTATTATTAGACTCTAAATTATTATTACGTAAATATTATAATGTTATGAAATAATTCTTTTTAAAAATTTAGAAGTTCAAAAAATGAAAGATTCAAACTTTAGTCATATTGCTTGTGATGCACTATAAAAAAATATATGTCTTCTAAATTAATTTTGATATTATGTTATATAAAGGGTTAAGTACTTTTTTCGTCCTTAAGGTATGGGATGAAAATCAAATTTGTCCCCGACATTTTTTTTGTCATGAAAATTATGCTCAACGTTACTAAACGTTATAAAATCGTCATTTTCTATCTCAATTTTAATTTTTTTGACCAAATTACCCTTAACAATAATAAAAATGATATTAAAAAACAAAATTAAACCCACCCCTTCTAGATATCTCTTTACTTTCTTCCCTCTCCATCCCCTTTCACCTACCACTTTCTCATCGGACTCCCCCTCTCCCCCTTCCCAAAACTCTTCTTTTCTCCCTTTTCGCCACCTTACCACCTCCGTCCTCTGCCTCCTTCTTCAACTTCGCTATCTCTCTCCATCGCCAATTTCAACCCTTCCTCCATTAGCGTCAGTCTCGCCTTCCTCATCTCCCCGACGACAACTCTCTCGGTGATCCCGACTCCTCCTTAGACCTCCACGAGAACCATGTTGGTATCAACTTCAATGACGTCGTTTCAGCTGAAGCCACCGATTTGAGTCTCCTACTCCAGTGTCAAGTCCAAAAATCTTATTTTGAAGTTGAATCTCGAGTTGGGTCTCCTACTCCGCCGTCTTTGTCGTCCTCAACAGACCAACTCAGCCACCCTCTTCACCACCTCGAATTTTCTATTCCTATTTTCTTTCCTTGCTCTCTATTCTTGTTCGATGTTCTTATTTTGTTCTTCCAATTTTTCATTTTTATTTTTGAAGAATATATACATCAGTGTTTTTATTATTTTGTATTCTGAGATCTTTAAATTAGAATAAAATTTTGAGCTTGTGGCTGCACACGCCTCCCTTCTCTACTTCTCTGTTTTCCATTGATGGTCTATATTATCCCTAATAATACGTGTATGTCTGAATTACAATTTAAATGATAAGTTTTTAAACACTGTACTGTGTTATAGCATTGCTGGTAATTTAATAGAGATGAAATAAAAAAATATAACTTTTGAGTTGTTGTCATTGAATTGAATTGTCTGTTTCGGTATTAACTCTTGTAAACGGTCGCTAAAATAAGTGGTTGAAGAGTAGCTTTCCATCCCGACAATGACTTTTTCTTTGGGATTTTACTCTTTTCCTCTGACTACTAAGATGTTTCAGTTGGTCAGGTGAACAACTCAAAAGATAAAGAAGTATCGTTAATTCCTTCATGCTCCTATATAAGGGGATTTCGAACTAAGCTAACGAAGCTTGGCCCGTAGGTCCTGGCACAATGTTAGAATTCTAGCTCTTCCAGAGTGGAGGTTTCACCCTTGAGAGCTACCCGTAGCAGTCGGCCGGTTGCCTGTATCAACGTAAGATCCTCCCTACCCGCTCTTCAACTCGGGATGAAACCAGCAACATCAATATCTTAGTCAGTGATAAACTCGAGTGGGCCAGAAAAGTGAATAGGTATCAGGCCAGGTTACTTTTTTGAGAGTCCTAAGCCGTTGCTGCCAAGATTTTTTCCTCTATTTTCACTTTAAAATTGAGTTGTTGTTGCTATTGTTGGTGTTGTTTGGATGAAGGAGTGGTGTTGTGATGGGTTTAGATTGATGGATGGATGAAGAATGGTGTGGTGGTAGTCGTGATGACTGATGATGCAGGGGGTGTTAGGGGTGGAAATGGGGAGGATTTTTTAATTTTTGTTAAAGGGTAAAATTGTCCGAAAAATATTATTTATAGACAAAAGGATGATTTTATAACGTTTTGTAACGTTGAGGATGATTTTAATAAAGAAAAAAGGTCGGGGACGATTTTTATTTTGACCACAGACCTTAGGGATGAAAAAAATACTTAACCCTTATATTAATTATAAGTTTATTGATCTGTTTTTAATCAAATTTATTGAATTGAAAAATAGATCAAAAAATTATGAAATTAGAATTTATAGACAAATTCAAGTTCAAATATGGATATCAATTTTTCGGCAACAAATAAATTTTTTTTCTTCTTTATAATTAGTTGTCATCGTAATTTTTTGGCATAAAATTTATTACGATCCAGATTTCATCCGATATAAACCTGATTTTAGTGTGATCTGAACATAGTATAATTAAATTGGATCTATGGTTGGGTAAGAGTCTAAAAAATAGACTCAATTGTTATTTAGGGTATGATTCGGGTCAATATAAATCCGACTTCATCCTTTTCCATGTGCACCCTTAGATTTTAGTAAGAAATTGAGGGCAGAGTTAGAGAAATTACTCCTTGATTTATTTTTAGAAAAAAAAAATTTTATTTGTATTATTCTTTTATAAAATTATGAAATTAGAAAAATAATTTAATTTTATTTGTGAGTAGGAGTGAAAACTAAATTTTCATTTTTGACAAGTCTGCCCTATATGGTAAATAGATGGCCTAAATCTAGGCTTGTTACTTCTGCTCAAGTCTGACTTGTTTAAAGTTTGACAAGCTCACGAGTTTATTTAAAAAGCATATTTTATGAAGTATAACTCAAAACAATAAATTCAAAATTTTTAAATTGACATTAAATGCATTCTAAATTTATAATCAGTCCTGTTAAACATTCAAGTCTTTTTGGCAACCAATTCCAATCAAGTTTGCCCAAACCTAACAAAAACTACTTTCATTACACGCAGCATGTACACATGTGCAATTCACTAATGCAAACATATTCTTCTTTATCTTTGCATCATTCTTCTTCTTCGAGTTCTTCCTTCTTCTTATTCGTGTTCTTCCTTCTTCTTAGTCGTGTTCCTTCTTCTTATTCGCGTATTTTTTCTCCATCGTCGTTCTTTTATTGTTATTATTGTTGCTGTGTTTTTTCTTTTCCTCCTTTTCTTCCTAGTAATTTTTTAACATTTTTTTATTTTATTCCTCTTAAGAGAGTCAAACAAAAAGAATTATGAGAAATTGAAATAAGAAGAAGCAGCAGCAGAATATGACGAGGAGGAAAAGGAAGAGTTTCGAATTATATATAACTTATCAGAATAAAAATACACTGAAATTTCTTAACAAATACACATAAATTTCTTATTTTTTATACCAACATTTTGCTACAAAAGTACAAAAATGTCTTTTTTTGAATGTTACATTTTTTTTCTTTTTTTTAGTTGAATGAATGTATATTCATTATCTTCCTAATAATTTTGCAGCATTATGAGTTTCTTTTACTTTATTATTTGATTTTTTTTATTTTTGTTAAGACTTAAGAGAATAAAACAAGAAGAAACTTAAGAAGGTGAGATAAGAAGAAAAAGATGAATACAAAAAAAAGATGATGATGAAAAAGAAGAAGTAGAAGATGATGAGGAGGAAGAAAAAGAGTTTTGAATTATGCAAAACTTATCAGAATAAAAATACACCAAAATTTATTAACAAATACATATAATTTTTTTTTGTTTTTACACTGAAATTTTGTTACAAAAGCACAAAATATTTTCTTTAATGATGTATTTTTTTCTTTTTTTTTTATTTCCTTCTTTCTTTTAATTGAAGAAATGCAGGTTCATTGTTTTTATTCTTATTAAGAGAGTAAAATAAGAAAAAACTTGAGAAGGAAAAACAAAAAGGAAAAGATGAATAAGAAAAAAAAAAGAAGATGAAGAAGAAGAAGAAGCAGTTGCAATAGCTAGAGTAATTTATCATGGCCTATCGCAAGTAGTTATAGAATGATTTACACTTTAGTACTGTGACATCTCATTAACAATTAATGTGCAGGAATAATCGGCTAAATTGTGTATTTTTTGGTTGGGTTGTAGATAATATTCTCCCTCAACTTGAAGAAGAAAGGGTTAGACCCCTCATCGTTGTGCTGATGAGTTTTAAATTATGCAAAACTTATTAGAATAAAAATACACTGAAATTTTTTAACAAATACACATAATTTTCTTAGTTTTTATACTAAAATTACTTGATGAGTGCGACACACAAACTCAGTTAAAAAATAAGCATACAAACAAGACTGAATCATGAATAAAAACCCATCTAAATTAATTTTGAATAAGGTAACATCATTAATATGACAAAAATTCAATGATAGCGATAATAAGAACGGCGATAACGATAAAAAAGATGAATGACAAT
This sequence comes from Arachis ipaensis, assembly GCF_000816755.2. Lineage (NCBI taxonomy): Eukaryota > Viridiplantae > Streptophyta > Magnoliopsida > Fabales > Fabaceae > Arachis > Arachis ipaensis. Next base: position 131,680,921 of record NC_029790.2, on the reverse strand, counting down.
ATAATGATAACGATAATGATGATGATGATGGAGAACGAGGAGGAGGAAAATGAATGAAAAGAAGAAATCAAATGAAAAAAAAAAAGATGAGGAGGAGAATATAGTAATGGTGATGGTGACGATGATAACGAAAGAGAAAAAAAGGAAGGAGAAGAAAAAACAGCTAAGAAGAAAGATGCGCGTGATTTGAAAAGCGGTTATAACAACTTGGTTATATTTGGTTAAGTATTTTACTTGAATGTAGAATTTTATTCATTTATATATTAATCATTAGTCACATATCATAATCATATTTACAATCTATAAAATTTTTATTTGAACAAAAAAATTACAATCTTAACTAATTTTGACTATTATTTTTTTTTTAGTTTAATTTTACGTTTAATATAGGTGAATAGTTAAAAGTTTAAATTAAGAATAATTTATTATTACCAAAAAGTATTTTGACAAGTCGGCTCAATCAATACACAAAAAAAAATTTAAAATCTATAACCTGATCTTTTAATTAATAGATTTTATAAAAAATTTAAAGCTGTCATGTTTAATAAAATGGATCAAACTAAATCAAGCCTAAAATAAACAGAATTATAAACTTTTGTCGGGTAGCGTAAGTCATTTCTATCTCTACTTAAGAGTTATTATAAAAAAAAATTGTAATTTTATGATTGTATAAACAAATTTAATAAAATTAAAATTTATAAAAATTGCTTAACTTTTGTGAAGGGGCTGTTTTGTAATGAAAGAGAAAAAATAATATACATTAAAATTTTAATGAAAATGTGATACAATTTTTTTCGGGTGGCATTTGACCGCCCGTGCTATTTAGGACATGGGCCATGGCATTATAAGAAGCAAGTTTGAATTGATATGACAATGATTTTCATATTAATATATTATACACTATTACACTTAGAATTTCACAAATTTAAATATTTTTGTCAATTAAATTTAATTAAATTAATTTAAACTTACAAAAAGTTATTTATATAAAATATGTGCGAATTATATATACTTTTTGAATTTTTTTTTTGCATATTTTTTTCTTTAAGGTTATTCTTTTACGAATAAATGACCATTTGTATCCATAAAAAATAAAAACACTGATATATGTACTCACACTAGATCAAAACTAAATTTGTACCCATGCAAGATGCCTTCCGTGTGACAAAAGTATCCTACGTGGCACTCCAACCCTCCAAAGACAGAGTACTTTTGTCACACAGAGAACATCTTGCGTGGTTACAAGTTTAGTTTCGATTTAATATGGATACATATGTCGGCGTTTTCATCTTTTATGGGTACAAATGGTCATTTATTCTTCTTTTATTATTGTTATTGTGTTTTTATTAAAAATAATTGTCCGTTGTTAGATTATTAATGACTAAATTAACACACTAGAATTAATTTGAGTTAGTCTAACAGTTAATTTATTAATCCACTTAAATAAGTGTTAGTGGTTCGAATCAGTTTTGTGTATGCAGTCAGTCAATAATAAATTATTAAATAAAATTTCGATTTACGACGAATTAATTTTTGACTTCTCACGGTTAGGAGGCACTGAGGTA
>NC_029790.2:131673935-131679268 GCF_000816755.2 Arachis ipaensis | reverse complement strand
TGAGGGAGAGGAGGAAAAAAAATTTTTTTTTTTTTTGGTCAGGTGGATTAAACAATCCCCAATTCTAGGTACCTCAAATGAATTAGACAACTCACAATCCTAGATACAATACACACCCACACACTCTTCACATATTTACCAATTTTTTCTTCTCGGTTTTAGTTGGTAGGAGTTGAGTCCGAGACCTTTGAGACAGAGGGGGAGCAGAATGCTGTGTGAACTAAGGCTCATTGGCGAGGAAAAAAGAATTTGACACACCAGTTATCTGTTGGATTATTTTGAGTTTTGGACTATCAGTCCTAGGGATTAGGGGTGAGCACGGGTCGGTTTGGTTCGGTTTATAGTAAAATTAGAAGCGAACCGATCAAAATGTAATTGGTTAGGTTTGGTTCAGATTTGTATTTTTTTGTATATGTACCCGAATCAAACCAAACCGATTAAGAACGGATTAGTTCGGTTCGGATAATTGGATACCCGATGACTTTGAAATTCATAAAAAAAACCAAATTTTTATCTTTAAAATTCAACAAGTACAATAAACATGTAACATCAATAGAAATAATCCAAACATGTTAAACACCAAATACATTAAAAATTAAACTCATTAAAATCTAAATATATTAATAATGAATAATCATTGTCTAACGAAAAAACCATATATATTTTTTTATTTTTTTATTTAATTAATATATAATCGGGTTCGTTGGTTGATTCGGGTTCCGCACCTCTAAAATCGATACCCGAACCAATCACTAAAAAAAACCATAAGTTTGGTTCGGATTTAAACCGATTATCTATTAGTTTCAGAACTAATTTAATTGGTTCGGTTCGATTTCGAACGGATAATCAAGTACCCGCTACTCGTGCTCACCTCTACCAGGAAATTTGTAACGCACACCTCGCACTTTGTTTTTTAGTTTGTTTCCTTTTTTGGTCCTGTACAGTTATGTTTGAAACAGTTAAATGATAGAGAAGAAATTATTGTGCCTTGTCTGAATGAGCGGTTTTGGTCTTATCTAAATGGGCTTCAAACTAAGTTTCTAGGCCATAAAATGGACTCTTTTGTAAGATCTTTTTTTGCATGTTTTAGGGACTACCTTATCCCGTGTAGTGTGTTCTTAGTCTGTTTCTTTGGGCATTAGCCCTGTATAATACCAAAAAATATTTTGGAAATTAAATGCATTTTGCTTACAGTTTTTAGACCTTGAAAACAATGGCCACTCACCATGGGTGAATATTGCTGGCAAAATACTATGTAATAAATCAATGGCATGAAACCAATTGATAGATCAGCCCAAAATAAAAAACTAATAGATAAAAAGGGCCTATATAATTTTTAAGATTTTATAAATAAAAATTACCCAGAAAAAGGATTTTATAAACGAATTGATGATAACTGATAAAAATAATAAAATCTTAACTTTAGTTTTTTTTTATTTAGTGCATTAAAAAATAAATGTATATGAATAATAAATGTGTTTAAAATACATTGATTTGATTTAATAAATGAGCACATTCTCTCATAGAAATTACTACTTTACATATCACTATATATGCTTCAAATGCTTATAATTATTAGATTAATTAAATAACGATTGGAATTTTTTAAAAAATTATCACAAAAAACACTACTTGATGTTATAGAGATTAAATTTACAAAGTTGGAAGATGAAAATTTGTTCTCTATTAATAAAAAATGACATTAAAAACTTTAATTAAACACCTTAAAAAAAAAATACTTTTGGTTGAGATTTGAAATTCAAAAGTCTTTCTAAAAAAAAGGACATACCAAATTTGGAGGTCAATCAATCTGACATTTAAGGAATAAAAACGTCAACTCATGAAGCTAGAATTATAAATTATAATATGTAAAATTTGATTAAAAACTTCGATTTATAAACTCATAAATCAAGGTGGTAACTTATGACTGATAGAAGTTATGGTTAGAATTTAGACTTTATAAGAAAGGTAAGTAAAATAAAAAATTTCAGCGAGAATGATGAAACAATTGGGTTGAGATCTAAAACTCAAAAAAAGTCTTTCTCAAAAGAAAAACATTACGAATGACATTATTAATTAATTGAGTTCTGCTAGGGAGCCAATGACTTATTTGTACAATGTGTACAATGGCTATATGAATTACAAACATACTCATCCCAAAAGCATAAACTGATTTTGGGGTTTACCAAAGATCGAACTCTTGACCTTTTGGATCTAGAACTCTTATACCATGTCATGATACCACTCATCCCAAAAGCTTACACTAATGAAAAAAGGTAACACTAATAGTTATATCTCTAATACTCCCTAAACCTCCATTATACGTATTGTACAAATATTCCATTAGCTCCCCATACTTTCTCTAATTATATATGTATCTAGGAAAATGTGATTAACGTACGCATCATGGATGCGTACGTACCATATCCAACTTTAACAATTTTTTATTTTTTCACGACATTTTTATTTTTGCATGATTTTTTTCGATCTTTCTAAATCATTCTTACCTCTAAAACCTTAAACAAACATATCAAGATATCGAATAAAAAAAATGAAATTAATTTAAAGATTCTAAAGACCTAACAAATATGTTTCAATCAATTAAGTACAATTTAAAAAAAAGTTCATAAAAATATGTATTTTTAAAAAATAAGTACAAGTTAATTAAGTTGATAATTTCATTCTTTCAATCTAAAAATTATCATAAATTATAGATTTGTCATGATTAAATATATGATACCACAACAAATTAAAACATCAAACAACTCATGAAAAAAGAACAATTTATTCTTCTAGATTAATTGAACTTAAAATGTATCTCATAGTCTCAAAATGATATAAAAAGAAAAGTTTATAATATCACAATCTCAAAATATATATACTAAATACATGTATTCATGTATGATTTTTATTTTAATTCTTTTCTTAGTTTATGTTAAGTTGAGTGTAAGAATTTCTATAAATATACCTCTCATTATTAAAAATAATAAATTTAAGACATTAAAAATTCGAAATAAAAAGATGATGATAATATTGTATTTTTAAAGATGATGGTAACATCATGTCTTTAATTTTTATTTTTATAATTTTATTTAAATAATTTTTAAATTTAAAAGAGAAAAAATACTTTTTTAATGTGTAAGTACTATCCAAATAATATTCAGCACAATTAACCATAAACTTTTGAGATATGAAACATTGTGAATAAAACAAAAGGAAGCACCGTCAAATTTGTATTGTAATGTTGGTTATACACGTATCTACGGTATCTTATGAAAGATTTTTTTCCATTTTCAAATTTTGAAGTCGGTAATTGGTATGCTTGTCGTATTTCTCTTCATTCATTTAATGCGCTTTCAAGTTTAATATTGGACAAATATGTGGGACAATTTTGTTGTCAGTGTGATATTGAGAAACTCGGACCGTGTGAGTTCTTTGGATTTAATTTTTGAATAACAAATCGTACGGTCCGATTTGCATTGGAGGAGAAAAATTTGGGGTAATTGAAATCGTACCCTACGATTTCTTTAGTAGCTAAAGGAATCAAAGAACTCGGACCCTACGATTTTAGATAATTATAAGTTTGAGGCACAATGAACTCGGATCCTCCGTTTTGTGGAAGGGCTAAGAGGAACTCGGATGGTCCGAGTTCTTAAACATTTTTTTTTTTTTGGGTTCAGTTTAACCTAGTCGAAGGGTTCGAGTTCGTTAAGCATGCTGATATAAAAGAGTGAAGTGTACTGGTGGGAGCTTAGTTCCGTCTTCTTCCTTGTTGAACGGTTGCTTCCTCTCTTCTTCTATCTTGGTGAGTTTCAGTTTTGATTTTGAAAGTCTAGTTGCTAAGGATAAGTTTATGCTTACTTTTTGTTGAGTGAAAAAAATGAGTGACAGAGTATTGCTAAAAATATACTATTTTGGTCAGATTTTGTTACAAACGAGTGAAGGAGTAAAATTTATTTGTGAAAACCCATTAGATCTTATTATTCCTTTTATTATCTCATTTGAAGAACTCAAAGGTGTAATCTGCGAAAAGATTAATTCTGAGCGGGCAAGAAAGATATCCTGTATCCTATACAGATATCCCGTACCGGTGTTTGGTGGATTCATCCAGTATCAAACCAAATATGTGACGGACGAAGCGAGCATGCAGGAGATGTTTTCAATGTATATTGAAAACCAGTCTCAGATCTCGTTCATCGAGTTGTATGTTGAGTTTGAACAATATGAGGCTGACCGGAATATTCTACGGGAAGATTATAATAGTGACAGTGAAGAAGAGTTCGAAAGCAACTACGAATTTGTTGGTCCAGATGGAGATGAAGATCAAGGTGACGGAACCATGGCCCCAGATGTGACAGAAGTGGCAAATGCACTCGCAAACGAAGTGCCGTTTGAGGAGCCATCATTCATGCGAGTGTTGGACTTGGAAGCCATGCATGTTCCGGAATATCCGGAATATATGACTGCAGGTAAAGTAATCGTGGTACAAAGATTTTTTTGGTTAGACATTGATTGAGTTATGAATAATTTACTTTTTATTTACCATTAATTAGTTGAATGTAGTTGTTGTCAGGATAGAACCGGGTTATTACAATATTTACCACTAATAGAAAATTGACTTTTTTAACTATTATATACTACTAGTATTTATTAAAAAATAATATTTAAATTCTCTATAATATGGTTATGACAAAATGCGTGAGTTTGTGGACATTATTATTTGCACAGGTTCGACCCGTTGTACGGTTCAAACTCCGTGAACTGAACCGGATCGGTCCAGTTTGTTTGGTTTGCCGGTTGAACCGGTCGGTCCGCTCTATTTTTTATATTTGCTGCTTATGTTCTTATTTTGTTTAGAGTGACATAATAACATGTTGCAAAGTCTGGAGTTATAGCATACTGGATGCAGTGAAATTTGATTTACCTTTAGAATCGGTTTTGAAATACCTGTGTATTAATGAAATTTTTTCCAATGGTGGCTGTCGCAGCAGAAGTTCCTATTGTCGCAGATGGTGAATTTGCCATTGGTATGGAGTTCAGTTCCAGAGAAGCTGTTATTAAGGCGGTAAAAGAGTATACGATACGACAAGCGTAGACTACCGGGTGTATGAGTCTGAGCCGTTGACATTTTATGCCAAGTGTACACAGTATGGGTCAGGGTGTGATTGGGTTATCAAGGTTAGCTTGATTAGCAGGAAGTACTGTTGGGTTATAAGGAGGTATAATGGTAGCCACACCTGTACCAGAGCCACCATTTCACAGGATCATTCGAAACTGGATTCTATCACAATTGCAGAAGCAATAAAGCCACTGGTTGAGGCTGACCCCTCCTT
>NC_029790.2:131666366-131673683 GCF_000816755.2 Arachis ipaensis | reverse complement strand
CCGAAAAGCATGGTTGGCTAAGCAAAGGGCAGTAGAAAAAATATTTGGAGGTTGGGAAGCCTCTTATGAGGCGTTGCCTATATGGTTTGAGGCCATGTGTCACAAGGAGCCATCTGCTGTTGTCCATTTTGAAACTATGCCTGCATATCAAGGCGATGACTTGGTGGCTGATATTCGGGTACTGCATCGTGTATTTTGGAGTTATTACCCTTGTATTAGGGCATTCAGACATTGTAAGCCAATTGTCCAGGTGGATGGGACTCACTTGTACGGAAAGTATAAGGGTTGTCTGCTTGTGGCAGTTTCACAGGATGACAACAACAATATCGTCCCAATTGCGTTTGCTATTGTGGAGGGAGAGACTTCTGATGCATGGCATTTTTTTCTTAGTAACCTGCGTCAATATGTTGTAACTCGGGATCGTGTCGGTCTAATATCCGACAGGCACGAGTCCATCAATGCAGCTGTGGAACGCAGTAACGGAGCTTGGTCACCGCCTAGAGCTTTTCATATGTTTTGCATCAGACATATAGAGTCAAATTTTCTGAGAAAGTTCAAGGCCCCGTACCTCCAAAAATTGATCGTCAACATTGGTAAGCATTTAGTAAATTTAATCAAATTATTAATAGATTCTTCCTTAAATAATTCTATTGAAAACGATTAGTTTTCTTTCTATTTGTCGACATCTACCAGGATATTCGAGGACGGTGCGGGAGTACGAAGTGCGTTACCAGCGGTTACGGGAACGTGGCGAGGCGTACACAAACTGGTTAAACCGAATTCCTCGCGAACAGTACGCATTGGCCTTTGATGATGGGTACCGATGGGGTCACATGACGACGAATCTAGTGGAGTGCATCAATTCAGTTTTGAAGGGTGCACGCAATCTTCCCATTACTGCTCTTGTGAAGGCAACATTCTACAGACTAAACGAGTTGTTCACCCGGAAAAGAGCAGAGGCGGAAGCCCGGATCAATGCTGGCCATGTGTTTTCTGATATCGTGACATCGAAGTTGCATGCAAACCAACTTGCATCAGGAAACATCCAAGTTAGTTGCTTTGACCGCCAGAATGAGGTCTTTGAGGTTCGTGAGATGCCAAGCAGGCTGGAGTTTGCAGTCGATCTACGTGGCCTTCGATGTGACTGTGGTGAGTTTCAGGTGGACCGGATCCCCTGCAGACATGTGTTCGCATGTTGTGCCAACCAACGACTGGATTGGCAACTATACGTGAATGATGTGTATAAGATGGACCAAGTTCGGCGGGTGTACCGAGCTAGGTTTATGCCACTAGGTAATCCTATCACATGGCCTGCTTATAACGGACCTCGGTTCATACCAAATCCGTACCTAAGACGGGTCACGAAAGGTCGCCCCAGGATGACCCGCTTTTTGAATGAGATGGACACGCGGATGTTACATCGTCCCAGGCGATGTACGCTATGTGGGGCTGAGGGACATAGTCGTAGCAGATGCCGTCAGTCAGCTGGTTCAAATACCAACAGAGATGCCCCCTAGGTTCATAGTTTTAAGATGATCTTGTATAATGTAACCTGATTGAGCAATCTGAGTTAACATGACCTGCTATATGTAACCTTATAAATTATGACAATCTAGTATTATCACATATCTGTTGCATTATATAATATGATGGTTAATACATCAATATCTGTATGAACATATTAGTATTTTATGAAACATTATTACATACTCCAGATGGTTAATACATCAAAAAGTTCATTACAACTATGTGATAATAAACATACAATATAATCTTACCATAGTCCAAGTCATTAATACATAATGTCCAACACATACAAATTACTCAATGAAAAATCCAACACATACAAATTACTCAATACAAAGTCCAACACATACAAATTACCCTAAACATAACTCCACAATTACTTTTTCATTGCCCACTTTACATCCTTCACAAAGTTCTTGCATTTCTTGGCCGCTTTCTTGAAGACAGAAGGAGTGAAGCGATTAGCACTCCGACGTGGCGGATCAATCCTCAGATTGTAACCTTTGACGTTGTCCTCCGGAGTGTCCGCCTGACCTGTATACAATTTTGAATAAACAAGTATATGCAGCACATTACATATTCATTACCAACATAGATACCACAAATCAAGAAGGATAACCAAGTCAAAGATGCCATGTATGAGAACCAAAAAAATAACTTATCGTATATGTAAAGCAAAATAGTTAACATAATACCATCGTTACGAGATTCTTCATCCTCATCGAACTCCTCAATTTCATCATCCTCACCATCGCCCTCGACATCCGGGTCGTCTACTAGATAAGCATCGGTTTCTTGCTCGAGTGTGTTAGTGTCTTCCTCAATGAGTCTCATGTTAAGACGGTTAGGATTTTGACTATTGAGAACACCTCGTCCACCCTCACTCCTACTTGAGTCATCAACAGATACGAACCCCCCGGAAGCAACGGAAGAGGTATGGCCTGGATACCTCGCATCCAACGAATACCTGCCTGGCATGAACTCAGGTTGATGGCCATATTGTGATTGTGCGGCATCTGCAGCCATGAACCCAAGCAACTGGCTAAAAGAACCTCATTCGCCTGTTTCAAACTGTGACATACCCCGATATTGTTGGTGCATTGGAAATGATGGGGTGAACTGTGTATGAGGTACAAACTGGTTTGAGGACTGAGGTTGTTCTTGTGGAAGCGGATTTGGAGGTGATATATGTGGCTCATGTTCTTCATTGTCCTCATCCATATCCTGACTACCTTCATCGGTATCCTGATTACCCTCATCCATATCCTCATTACCCGCATCCTCTTCACCTACAAGATTTGACAAGGCTAAGCGGTTCCCAAATTTTGATCGGTACCAGTTCATGTAAGTATCCAATGGATGCTGTGAAGGGATGGGAAGCTCAGAAAGAACGTAGTGATACCTGTTTGTCCAATGCATAACCCAAATTGAATGACTTGGTGCCGTGGCCCAGTTCAGATTCTTAGGACCAGTAAGAACCTCCCCATGCGCCTTATCCAGATTCTGCTCCTGATTAGGTACTCCCTGAACGAAACCGAACTGTCGCCTTACCCTATCGGTGACATGCCACTCGATACACTCAAAGGACACCAATGGAACTGTAGCGCTCCATACAACCGATTGCATGTAGATTTCCGGAGGAATTATGTTCGGATCCACACGATCCATATCTTAAGCAACCCAGACAAACTGGAAAAATTCAAGAAACTCATGATTACAACCCACAATTCAAATAACAATAACAATGTATCATATTTTTGTTGAAGACCCTAAACCCAAAATTAATACTTCTTTAATTAAAACGCACCTGGCCTTCCTGAAGTTCATCAAAGACTTTCCTAAAGTGAGCTAGCTTCAGATATCTATATCGTCGGTCACCACGCTCCCAGTTACGCCACCTAATATGATGTTTTCAATTAGCTCAACTGATTTTTAAATATCAATAAACGGGTACATTGTAACATAATATTACCTATTTGCTAGTGAAAAGCTGCGGGGTTCTCTAGGAAGCGGTGATAGATATGGCAGTCGGATCCAAGCCCAACCGAGCAGAAGTGTCAGTGGACCATCTATTTCCTTACAGTTATAGCGAGATGCCCTGCATAACGCCCTGTAAAGGTGTGCTAGGCATGCCGAACCCCAGCTATACTGTCCAATATTGACAAAATCACGAAGCAAGGGTAGAAACTTCCAGTGCACGCCTGCCCCAGACTTATCCCCAAACAAGATCATCCCAATCAGCAACATAATGTGGCACCTCACATACCTTTGTATACTGATTTCATCGTTCAATTCTAAATTCTCTTTTAGATTCCGCAGCCAGGTGAGTTTTATGCAGCTAGATCTACAGTGCTCCTTACGCGGTGCAACGCCAAATTGAAGCAAACACTCCACCTCCATGGCTTCAAAACTACTCATTGTCATCCCTGTAACTGGAAGACCATCTGTGGGAAGACCAAGAATTAGAGCCACATCTTCAAGAGTCACGGAACATTTACCAATGGGAAGGTGAAACGTATGTGTGTCAGGGTGCCAACGTTCGATTAGAGCATTTACCAATGCTTTCTGACACTGCACTATCCCAATCTGAGATACATGATAGAAACCGGTAATTCTTAAATGCTCCTCCACCCTATCGTTGTACCGATCCGGAAGAATTGGGTGGTTACATATCAACATTCTTGATTTCTACAAAAAAAATTAACAAATTACTAGTCAGATAAAAAAATTTACTACCTTACTATCATCAATCATTTTACTGAATCCTTATATAACTAATTATTCTAACTTCTAAAATTATTTAATTAATCCTTAAAATTATTTATAACTGCAAATAAAAATCATTACTAATACATATATTCCTAATCAAAATTCTCAACCATATTACAACATCTACAATAATATCTAATATTAATGACTCATTTGTTAAACATTTTTTTCTCAACAATAAAAAAATTTTTCTAATCAGTATATGCCATCATTCATATTCTAACAACGGTACCAATAAGTAACTTGCTAATACTAATTACTACAATTAAAAAAATTTAAATATTCTCATAACAAAAAAGCTAACATGCCTACAATAATCCTACTAATCATTCAACAATAACACTATCTCACAATAACAATAACATTAACATCAACTTCTCCATCAGTAACAGTTATATTTAATTGTTTAAAAAAACATTTAAATATTAACGTTCGTTCCAACCACATAATTATACTAAAAATTAATTATAAATTAAAATAAAAACTACATTCTACACTTAATTAATATAATAAGTAAACATACTAAATTTATAAAATTTAAAAAAATTTTAAAAAAACTTACATAATCGATATCATTGAGATAATGAATAATGTGAAGCTCAAATCGATCAACATCTTTAACTTTATATTTTTTTGGCATGATTAGAGCTCCTCCACCATGCAAAGCAGCCAAAGAGAAAGGATGAAGAAGGTGATTGAAGTTGAGAGTGAAATGTGAGAGAGTAAATGGTAATCGGATGGTGAGAGAGGGTGTTGAGGGGTCTTTGTTGGGTTTCAGGGGCACCGTTCAGGGTTAAGTATGAGCGCGACGCGTGTCAACTTGGTGAGGAACTCGGACCGTGCAATGGGTGGAGAGGTAATCGGACGGTCCGTGTGCTGCATCGATCTCGGAGGGTCCGAGTTGCAAGCTTCAGTGAACGAAATCCACACCTCTCGGACCGTGCGTGTTCTGCTTGGCACTCGGAGGGTCCGAGACTAACACCACAATTTTGTGAAGCACTTCCCACTCCCATACTAAAGTACTACACCATCCATGCACCAATATGTAAATTAAAAAGCGTCAATAGGAAGGATAATTTTGTTCAGTTAAATACAAAAATCTAAATTCCTTCCATGGGATGGGAAGGAGCAATAAGTTGACATCAATACTCTTATATTTCAAATTAATTGATCTCTATGATCTTGAAATTTTGTTTGTTGTAATTTGCAGCCAATATATTATTAATGCCTTAATGGTATTGCCACAAGTACAAGCATTTTGGTAAATAAATTTAATTAAGTTTGTCCAGTTACTGAATGGTCTAACAAATATACCACTCAAATAAAACGGGTGTGAATCCCTCCTCTTCTTGCATTTTTAATTTTTTATAGTGTTTCATTTTTTTTAGAGGGAGAAACAAAAGAAGGAAGGAAAAAAAAACATAAAATTTATGTATTATTATTTATAAATAGAGATGTCAATGGGGTGGGGCGGGATAGGAGCGAGGGATGCCTTTTTGCTCTCCGTCCTCACTCCTAGAATTAATTTCTGTTTTCGCTCTATTCTCCGCCATGAGGGAATAATTGTCTCCATCCCCATTTTTTGCGTTTTCCGTACTTTTTGCGGGCCCTATTCTCCATCTCTTTATGTTTAACATTCATATGAAAATTATAATAAAAAATATCAAAAAAATCAAAAAACAAACTACAAAATATTATTACAAACACACAAACATATCTTATCTAATATTATAAGCCCAGAAATATAACATAACAAATCATAGTTCATAAAATAAAATCTTGAACAATAGGGTTAGAGTTTTTCAACGAGTGAAATTACTAAAAAAATTCCTATATTAAAAATAAAGTAAGGACTATTAAGTAAGTTAAAAAATTTGGAAAATTATGGGAATGGGGCGGAGATCCCCGCTCGGGTCCTGCGCCTGTCTCGAAAAAATTTTGCTTCCTATTCTCATCCCCACGGAAAAATTTTTTTATCATTGGGCTCCATTCGGGGCGGTCCCGGCGGGGTTCCCACCTTCTAGATATTTTTGACACTCTTATTTATAAAGTTATATATATATTTTTTTGGTGACTAGTTATATTATCTTTTAAAAGTTTTTATATTTATTGTTAAGATAAAAAAAAAATTGAAACAAAAATTTGAAGAATTCTAATGAAAACACAAAAGTTTACGAAGTTGAAGATAGATATTTTCCAATGAATATATAAAATTTGTTTATACCAAATTTCATTGGAATTGAACATCAATAATCATGTAATTGAATAATCCTTTGTTTATGTAATATATATCTTGAAGGAATATATATATGATGCTGATTTTTAAATATGTACAAAATATACCAAACGATTTTAGATTGACATGAAAGATTTTAGCGATAATGTATAATATATAAAATTTTAATACAATGGTTATTTTTTTAGGGGAAAAATAAGTTAGACGAATAAAAAGTTACTAAACAACGTATAACATTTATTGGAGTTACTCTTATGTCAATTAATCGCAACCCATATATATATAAATTCATTAATCATTATAGATATATAAATGAGCTGTAACAAGCATATAAGCATTGTTTATATATTTAGGTCCGTTCGGATAGGTTTATAAGTGATTTTTTTTTTATGTCTTTAGGACATTTTTAAGGTACAGATGCAATTTTAAAGATTTGTCTATGTGGCAAAATCTTAACCACACACTCTAAAGCCACACTTTTTACTTAAAACCGTAACTCTTCAAAAAGAAAAGCGTCACCTAATGGAAAAAAGTAAATTAGAAGATTTAAGAGAAGAAATAATTAAGTTGTCAAAATTAATAGATCAAAAATTAATGATTTTAACTAATGTCAACTGTAATGACACCGAATTCTTAAAATCAATACAAAATGATTTTTCTCAAAATCTTTATTTTACTATAAGTTTTATTGAAGGACTTCAAAAACCTGAAAAAACTTATTTTTCACACGGAATTTCTAAGAAATGTTACCATGGAAATGATTCCCCACATCTTTATCATACTTT
>NC_029790.2:131659820-131666315 GCF_000816755.2 Arachis ipaensis | reverse complement strand
CTAGACTGTAAAAAGAATGAAAAAGAAATTTTCGAAAACTGGTTGAATTCCTTCTTATTAGAAGCCTTTACTAATCCAAAACTTAGTGAATTGTCTGGAAGAGACATTTGGAACTACATAGGGTTTCATACTAAAGGAACTATAAGAGATTATATGACATCAATAGAAAACCAAGTAATAGAAGAATTAGAAACAAAAACATCAGCTTATGATAAAATACTATACATAATGATGATTCTATATAAAGAATTTTTTGGAAAAAATATTATAGATCATAGACAAGAAGTCTATAATAAAGAATATCAAGAAGCAAAAAACCATTTAGCTAATATTCAGATATATGATTTATGTAATGTGGAATCTTATATATGTGAATATAGAATACATTATTACAAATTAAAAGAAGAAGATAAAAATCATTATCTTAGTATGTATATAACAAAACTTCCATATCCTGCTAACGAATTTATAATGGGAAGATTTATAAGAGAAATAAATAGAGGGACAATTGAGAATAATTTTGGTGGAGCAACTTCTGTAATAAGAGAGGAAATAAAAGAACGTTGTATGCAAGAAGCAACTCAAAAAAGATTTGCAAATATAATTAAAATTTGCTGTCAGGATAATGAAGAGATACCTCAAAAATATGGTCTTAATAAAAATTTTCAAAGAAAAAGAAAATATCATTTTAGAAAAAGAAAATACTATCCAAACTGGAGAAAAAAGAGATATTTTAGAAAGGAAAATAATAATAAAAACAAAAGACAAAACTATTGCCCGAATAAAAAATGACGTAAGCAATGACGTCATAAGAAGGGTAAGGATGGGAATTGTCCATTAGACCCAACCATTATAAATAGGTTGCTTAGGCAATTGTAGAATCATCAGACAATAGGAAGCAGGAGGCTAAGAGTACTCATATGCTAGGAGAGCAAGGAGGAAGCTGCCGAGGCGATTCTATAGTCTGAGGAAGAATCCCCTTAGGGAAAAAATAGTTCTAAACTCCCCTCTAGAGTTAGTATTTACAATCTCCCCTCTGGAGATAAAAACATCTTATGTAAAATATATTAAATAAAGGAAGTTTTTCTCCAGAAAGGTACATCTTCATCCTAGTCTTTCATTTATGAATTATTTAGAAAGTTTAGAATTAACAGAAGAATCTGATTATTATAGATTAACTGCTTTATTAGATAATGAAAAATAGGCTGTTCTAAAAACAGAATTAAATCTCAAATCAAATGAAAATTTTAATAAACAGAACCTTTTAAAAGAAGTTTTTAATAGAAAAAATATAATATAATATGGAAAAATTCAACTTGAAGCCCCTATAAAGATAAAATCCGCCAATGGAGAACTTGAAATAGCTTTAATAAACGATGAAGAATTAAGTAAACAGATTGGAAAAATTAAGGATCAACAAAAAAGATCTAAAATTGGATGGATTCATATTAGTACTATACAAGTCTTAATCAAATCAACATATATGAAAGGAATTAATTCACCAATAAGCTTAGCAATCTGTGACAAAAGAATTACTGATGACCCAATAGATCAAATCATAGTTGTCAGAACCGAACCGGTGATCGAACCGGTCAGGTTACTGGGTCACTGGATTACTGGTTCAACCGGTGGGTCACTGGTTGAACCGGTTAACCCGGTCCCACATAAGTAAAACGTATAAAATAACTAAAAACTTAAAAATTAACAGTTAAAAAACATATCTCCAATAACATTTTAATAAACATTAAGTCTCAAATCCTAAAAATAAACATAATGTGAATGTGGTAACATGGCCGAGGATTCATGAAGAAGAAGATGGGTCCAACACTTCAAGCCTGCCGCTGTGGTCCCATAGAACATGCTGACATGAGCATTCATAGCCACAGAAACTATTTCATCAGCAACTCAGCAAACAATGAGCTGAATCTTAATAGATATGGCTCCCTACAAGTTGTTCCTTCTGGACATACTATCAAGTCACCTGTTTTCCACACACCAAATCACAATCTTGTTTTCTATCCCTTGTGAGTAACAATCCTAATTGGAGCTATGAACTCTGACACCTTACTCAAGCTATATGTGACTGCAATCAAAGGCTTAGCCAAACAAGTGCTTAAAAAAACAGGATCAAGGAGTGTCCTATGTGTGCAAACATATATAACACTAATCTCCAAGAATAATCCACAACAACAATCCACTAACTACTAAGAATAATATACAACATCAACCAACATATATAACACTATAACAGATAACAATAACAATCTAACAACAATGGATAATCAAACAGAAAAACATGTGGAAGTATTCATGTTCTCATCTGCCAACATACAGAATCAATCTACAATAATCAATTAATTCTGACTATCAGTACTAAATCAAACAGAAAAACATGTGAAAGTAATGCCAACATACAAAAATCAAACAGAAAAACATGTGGAAGTATTGAAAACATACAAAAATCAAACAGAAATCAAAGTATCAAACATATGTGAACAACCAATTTGGGTAAATTCTAACAGAAATCAAACAGAAACCAGCATACATAATCAATCTACAATAATCAATTAATTCTAAGTTTCTAACTATCAGTATTCAGTAGTAGTTCGGTAATAAATTATTGAAAATTAACTTCAAAAAATGAAAAAAATTAAAACTACATACCTGGACGGCTGGACGGCTGGACCCTGGAGGGATGGAGGGACGAGCAGAGCAGAGAAGAGGGAGACAGGAGGTGGCGACTCACGACTGACAACCTGGAGGCAGTAGGCGACGAGGAGGCAACTGCTTCTTCGCGGTGGTGAGTGGCGCACGAACTCTGGCTGAAGCTGCTGGCTGCTGGCTGCTGGGTCTCCGCGCCGGCGACGAACTGAAGCAGAGTAGCAGACTCTCTATCTCTCAGCTGTCAGCTCTCATGGCCAAAGTAACCGTTTGGGAAGGGAAAGGGGGAAACAGGGGATAGATGCAGTGAATGAGGGTATGAGACGGATGGAGGCTAGGGTTAGTTTCAGCAGCAGCTCTTTTTATTTTTATTAGGAAACGACGTCGTTTCCAGCGAAAAGGAAAAAAAAAAAAAAAGGTTCAAACCGGCCCGGGTTAAATGAAACCCGCCGGTTCTCCGGTTCTTACCAAACCCGGCCGGTTCAATCCGGGTCATTCCGGTTTGATTCCTTGTCTGGTTATATGTCTCGCCCGAACCGGTTATAGCACCGGTTCACCGGTTTTCCGGTCCGACCGGCCGGGTCGGTCCGGTTCTGACAACATTGGATCAAATAATTGGAATTGTTCATGGAAACTTGGCAAACGTAAATGTTAAATTCAATGCCCATCTTGGGTATGCTATACCTTTATCAACTGAAAATCTTGGAAGATCTATAAGTTTGGCTTATAAATTTCACAGAAAGAATCTAATGGAACAAGATGATGAACCATTTTCAATTACATATGCAATAAATTATGCTTTAACAAATAGCCATCATAGTATAATATTTAAAAACAGAGAAAGAATTTATGTTGATGAATTATTTCAGAAAATTGTAAAAACAGAAATACCAAAATATAAAGCTATTGAAAACCCAGGTCTATTATTAAAAGAACCATCAGGAAAATTATTCTCATCGAATTTTCTAATAAGAGAATCTAAAATTAATAGCCCTTTAAGTTTATCTAAGATTAAAGAAGAAAATTCTGAAATAAAAGAATTAACAAAAAAGGTTGAAAAATTAAATGAAACCCTAAATACTAAATTATGACAATAAATAAAGAAGAAATATATGTAACTTATCAAGACAAGAAACAAGAGCTCTTTGAAAGAGAAAATCGTTTGAATTATTTACAGTTTTCTGAAATAAATCAAAGAGCATTTGAAGCTCTAAAAATAATCTATGACAAGTTAAGAAAAGAAGTTGAAGAGCTAGAAAAATTAATAGAATCTCTAGAAAATAGTGATGAATCGATGATAGAATTTGTAGAAATTTTAAAATAAATAATGAAGCATAAAAAGATTGAAAAACCAGAAAATAAAATAAAAAGAAAAAGGGCGGAAAAATTAAAAAGTAAAATAAAAAAGTATAAAAGGGAATTAAATAACCTTCAGATCGAAATTGATGACCTTATAATAAAAAGGATAGAAACAACAATAAATATAAACAAGTTGGAATTAAACTTAAAAAATTTATAAATACCTGAAAAACCATATTATGACTTAAAAGAATTAAAACTGTTGAAAGAAAAAATGGAGAATGAAGTCGAAAAATTAAGAAGGTGTTTAGAAACAACAGAAAGTGTAGAAATAAAAGAAGTTTTTGAGGATTTAAGAAATTATATTAAAGAAAAAGACAAACAGATAAAAGATATTATATACAATAATCCATGCAAAAAAAAATATTATAAACTAAAACAAGATTAAAAACTATAAAAATGAAATCACAATATACATCAAGGACTAGTAAAAATGATAAAATTTGGTATCAGAGCCAAATTAACGATTAAAGATAACACTTTCTTTTTAAGCAACACTTTGAGTGATACGCTTTTTTCAGCCATAAAAGACAAAAACCTTTACAACTACATCTGTACACTAGTAGTTCCCTTGTCTTTATTGTGTTATCATATATAAAAAAAGGTTTTGTTATCCTATGGCCAAGGATATAAATTAAACATATCGTAAACGAAAATATTTTATTATTATTTTTTTTTAGCAAAAATAATTTTTTATATTTTTAATACATAAAAATATAATAAATAACATTAAAACATTATTTAATTTATGCNAATTTTTTATTAAAATTTAATTTTATTTTATTTTTGGATTGAAAATATATCAACTCTAATTTTATCTGTTTTTAATTCGTAAATACTCGAGTTTTTGGTTCAACCTTGGCTTATTATAACATATTTTTATATAATATTACATCGAGTTAGGTATCAAGCATGTCGATCTATATATTACTAAGAATCGTTCATTTATATAAAAAAATCACTAAAATAAGATTATCAATTAGAAATTTAACACTTTTGTTTATATAAAATTAAATCTATTTAGTGATATATAAATATCAAATTATAATTTTAAAATCTTGTCAGATTATTAAATGAGGAGTATAAAGTGTTAGAAGGTCAACAATTTTATAATTTGTAGCTATTAATTAACCATTATTAATATTTTTAATAGTATAATAAAATTATTGACCCCTAGACTTTCTTTTATTTTAAATATTACATTTTTTTATAACTTACTTATTGCGGCAGATATCCACGAGTAGAAATGTTCATGGGTCGGGTGAAACCGGATTTGATGTGACTCAGACTCGACCCAAAATTTATACCGGAATTATTTGTTAGACCCGAACCTGACCCTAAACCTGATGAATCTTACACACTTTCGAGCCACGATTATACTGGGTAAAAACCAGACCGTTAACATTACCTTCTTATAAACTAGCATGTGAAAATATCCAAATTTCCAAGACTCCAACCATTATTTGACATGATAAAATTCACTTAGAAAAATATAACAAGAACCAACCCTTACCTAAAATTAAAGCATAACCACAATCAATACTAATATTGTCTAATAACACCAAATATTTAAATCAATACAAATAATACAATATTATGTATTAGTCTAAAGTCTTATGCATTTTAAAATAATCTTATAATGACTAATAACATAAAATATTAAGATTTACAATATTTAAATTCTACATAAGAATAGTCATCATCCATCACTAATAACACAAAATATTAGTTGTGTATGATGACCGGACTATCGAGTCAAATTCGGACGGCCCGAGCTATGGCCTGTACCCGACCCGAAATAATGACCGGATCTATTTTAATATCCTTATCCGACCCTAGACCCGGTAAAATTATACCAAATTAATCTCTAAAAAATTTGAGGCCGGGCCAATTCATGAACACCCCTATTCACGATTTAAGGGCGGATAAGATTAAAATTAACAAGTTATAAATCCAAAAAAAAGATAGAATAAGATTAAGTTTGAATAAAAAAATAATTCGAAGATAAAATTAGAGTTAAAGACTAGATTTAAACTTTATCTTATCCATTGTCACTCCTAATAACAAATTAAAATGTTACTCGTGAGTTCTGATTCAATATGATTTCAAAAAGAAAGTAGGCACTCACCAGATTTAAATAAAAAAATTCTCAGAAAATTAAAAAAATGAAATTAAACTAACAAACTAATTGAAGTAACAGAAAGAATTTATTCATACGCATTATAGAATTTTCTCTTCAACAACAAAATAACCCTATGAATCATAGGGTTTTTATATATTCAAGAACTAATCATAATACAATTTATATCTAACCACATTTCAGGTGAGAACAACACCAGTAAACGAGCACACACTTACCTAATGTGTCCGTCAGAACATTACGCATGCCTAATGTAAATATAGATGTAGATAATTTCTCTATATATATTCAAAATAAATTAAAGGGTAATAATAAGAAACCATGAAGACTATATA
>NC_029790.2:131657159-131659615 GCF_000816755.2 Arachis ipaensis | reverse complement strand
TATAATAAATAAAATAATTGTATAAAACATTTATTAAAAAATATAACAATACAAGGTTGTGCATACATGCATATTAATCCAATATCCTCTCTCTATATATAGAGAGAGATAGAGACTAGTTGTGAAATGGAACAGCCAGAGAAAAAGCTTGTGAGGACCAATATATATATATAAGTCCCATTCCATGCTAGGCTACATATATTTGTAACAATATATTTTTATTTTCGCATGTATAGAAAAAAAAAATTTGTCGCTTAAGATCTGCATAGTAATCAGGGCAACTTCTTGTGCACCATCAAAAGTCAGAGTTTTGACTTTTAAGTTTGGTAACGCCAATATAAAAGTTGAAGCATTATTAGCAATGAAGGGCAATTGTCAATTGCAATTCAATAAAATAAAATAAATCAATATATATAATTAGACAATACGATTATAAATAGTACTATCAGTATGAGAAAATAAAAAAGTAATGTACAATAAATAAATAAATACATAAAAAGAAAGCATATATTATTTTTTAATAATGTTGAAAATGAGATTTATGACTAGAATAAGTAATAAAATTGAATAATTAACAATTATGACTAGTATACTAAATCACCAGGATCAATACAACGCAAGCAAGAATGTTTAGATTCATCATACACTTGATAATAATAATAATAATGATATAGTGTAGAAAAAAATTTATGTAGTATAATCAGCTTTTATATATAAATATATATATTTAATTTATTTTTAATGTATAATTTATATTTTAAAATGTATTTTATATTAATGAAGAAAAAGGAAGTACTGATACATAATTATATTGAGTAATGTTGAATAATATGATATTAATATATTATTACCCTACCATAACTATTAATTAACTTGCTTCACTCAGTGATGTTTGTCTTTGAGCTCCATTGAGAGAGAGAGGGAGATATATATGAGAGAGAAAATGGTTGAAACGAGCAAATAAGAACCAGAAACAACAAATTTTTGGACAGAATCTGACAGAAAGAGTAGTGAGCACACAAAAAAAATTGCATAAATTTATACAATATATTTTCTGTGTGCTCACTCTCTTCTGTCAATTTCTATGTGCCAAATTAATAATTTCCCAAATTTAGAAACTTCCCAGGATGAAAAAATTGGGGGAAGAGGAAAGAAAAGAAAACTCATAATTTTACAGATCTGATGAAAAGAGAGTCAAAGAGTTATATATATACATTAATGGAAAGGAAAACAAAACCTATATGTATGCATCATATGCTCAAAAATAAAATCAATAATTATTTGGTAAAAAAAATTAGGGTTTGAGACAAAGAACCTGCATCCGTACAAGTAAAAGGGATAAAATTAAGAGTGAAAAAAAGAAATAAAGAAACATAACAAGAAGTGCATCATCATATGAGTTGAGAAAGAGTAGACTTTAGAGACAAAGAGATGAGGAAAAATATATATAGGAAAAATATTTACATATATGTATAAAACTAATGCCATAATCTAGAAGCAAGAAATTAAACTAGTTTTGACACAAACAATATCAATCTCTCTCTCTTCATTTTTAGGTTGTTGATGCAAACTGGATGACACGTATGTCCAATCCAGATCTTAAATATGAGGAACAACATCGAATTGATATTGCTGTGTGTTTGTTCAGAAGAAGTGAACAAAGAAAGTTTGGAGCTTGAAATCTCTCTCTCCCTCTCTCTCTCTCTCTCACAGACACAGCAATAAGCGGATGGAGTAGCCTTTATTGTGAGGTGTGTGAAAGGTCCAAAGAGACTTAAATTATTAACAATAATGATGTTGTGAACGTTATCTTTTCCATTTTTTTTATTTGGCTAAAGGAATGCCTAATAGCACTCGTTAAAAGAGTTTGAAAAAAATGTTATTCTCAAATTGACAGCCACACTTAGTCTCGTTTGTTTTTTAAAATAGAATAAGATAAAACATTGAAAATAAGATAAAAAGTACAAAAACATAAATTTTTATGTTCTTATATTCTATTTGGTGATAAATTATAATAAATTATGAAAATTTAATTTATTTTTTTTATTACAAAAATTTGAGACGAAAATTATAATAATAAAAAATATAATTATAAAAAATTAACAAAAATAATAAAAGAAAAAATGAAAAATAAGTTGTGTCATTTGTTAGTGTCTCCGTATCTATCTTTTCTATTAGGATGGACACAAAATACACTAATTTAGTATCGCTGGACACATTATCTCTGTCTATATCTCTTCTGTCAAATACGATTTTGTATATCTATGTTCCTATCTTAGTGTCCTGTCTCTGTAAACAAACGCAGTCTTAATCTTAATGATATTTTTATTTTTTTAAATTATTTTTAAAATTCTTATTTGTCATATCAAAACTTTTTAATACTTTTTGTCATGTATATTTATATATATAAGGATTGTATATAGTTTTAGAAAAAGATAAAAAGTATAATTAAGAGT
>NC_029790.2:131655966-131657119 GCF_000816755.2 Arachis ipaensis | reverse complement strand
TTAATAAATTGCTACATACATAATAATAGAAAATTTTTAAATTTTTAGATGTATTTAATATTTTGAAAATATAAAAGTTTATTTTTACAATAATTTTTAATAAATGATTTTCTTTCATAGTATTCTTGAAATGTGTTTTTAGAGCAGATGTATGTTAATCAAATCCTTTCATATATTATTACACATTTTATTTACCCTTGAAGGAAAAAAAAAATACATATATCATATTTACTAGAATAAACGAATTAAGTAAATAGTTAATCGATCATATCTCATTTGCAAAGAAATATGAAAATTAATGTGTATATGTTTTGGGTACTTTTAGCGCATTTGTTAGGAGTTTGGTTGAATAATGATTCGTTCATCTATTAGTATCGTTTTTAAAAATATCACAAAACAGTATCATTAAAAATATTTGTTTATATATTTTCAATGTATTTAATACACAAATAAATTCTCAATTTTTTATTATTGTCCTTTGANATTTATTTTGATATATTATCAATATAATAAAATTGTATACGTATATCTAATGATGTAATGTCACATTAATAAAAATAATTATCTTTCATATATTGACTATGTGAATTGTTGTAAAAAGAACATATAATTGGACGCAATAGCAAACTTGAAAAAAAATTTTGAAAGCCAAAAATTTTAACAAAAAATAAACATAACAGCATTATATAAAAACAAAATTTATAAATATCACAATTTTTTAATATTTTGTCATTACCATGACAATAAATGAATTCTTTTAAAGATAAATATTATAAAATATCTTAAAATTGTATTTTTCATATTAAGTTATTTAAATTTTTTAATAATTGAATCAGAACAAATTTTTTGTAATATAAATAATTAAATTATCCATAAAAATCAATAAAACATAAAATAACATTAAAAAGATAAATAAATTATTGTAATGATTATGATGATGAACCTTTTTAATTAGCCAAATAGTACATATTGAATTTGAAAAATAAGTATTGAGTGAATGGTGGGTGAAGAATTGAACAACCCATCGTGTTGAATTTGAAAAATTATCGAGTGCGTAAATGAAAAGTTGAACAAAAATACCTTAAATTGTTATTTAACACTTTTGTCAAATGAGCTTATCATGTTAATTATAATATTTTTACTATATATTTTA
>NC_029790.2:131651892-131655724 GCF_000816755.2 Arachis ipaensis | reverse complement strand
TAAAATTATAAATATATTCTTTTTTAAAAATATTATGATTATTTCATGAAATTTATATGTATCATTCTGTCGTTTACTAAAACCATTTATTAAGACGAGTCTGATGACCACCCAAACGCCCTATCTCTTTTGTTTTGGGAAGACAAAAGAAGAAAGAAGACGAAACATTTTCCAATGACAAACGACAAAACAAAGAGTAAACGACAAAGTAATAAAGGCAGCATTAGTAGCTGTGATTACAAGATGGTGGTTATGTCACAGCCGTTGATGTCGTTGTACCTTATTCCCTGCCGTTAGATTGTTCAGTGTTGGGGGTCCCATTCATGTTAGTTATTTAATAAAGTGTGGTGTAATCTTCTAGGGAATTAGGGTGATAGGACATAAAGGCTGCGACATTTGGGGAGGCAACCATTGGTTGGAATACTGAGATTTAGATTTTTACCGACACAAAGGATATTGCTATTTGCTACCATTCAACTACTTGCCCTCTTTGGATCGATTTGATTAGATGTTTTTTATTTTTTCTTAATAAACTTTAAATTAGTCTTTAAAAATTCATACAAGACATCTCGTCTTCAACAAAATATCTGACCTAAATATTAGGATAATTCAGTTGCATAAAATAAATAGAATTTAAAATTATGTAAATATTTTAAATTAAAACTGGTTACATACATATATATAAATCAAATTAGGATAACTCAATTTTAAGTTTTTAACTATTTACATACTGATTTGATTTACCACAAATACAATATATACTTAGTAAATTAAATCAAGCAAATTCGATTTACATATAAATAACTAAAATCGAATTACCCTGATTGAATTATATACATGTGTTTATGATAGAACATATAACAAGTTTTAATTTAAGATATTTGCATAATTTTAAACTATATTCATCATATTGACGTGAATTATCCCAAATATTATATAATTGAATTTTTAGAAATTCATTTGTCTATTATACATATTAAAAATTTGATTAAAAAAGACGAAGAAACCATTTTATCTAACAAAAATAATTATCAAAGACTTGCAGAGAATAAAAGTTGGTTAAGAATCAAAGTATTCTATTTAAAAATTAAAATTCTTTGAAAACCAATTTAAGTATATTGGACAATTGGACTGGTACACTTCCCTTTTTAAGGTCCTCCAGTGGCACTTCAGGGATCAGTGGGCCTAACTTCCAAAAACTTGCATAAGATCGAGAACTATAGTAGTCAAGCAATTATTACCTACTTTTGTCAACACATTTGATCCAGTCCACAATTACTTATCGTAGGGACTAATAATGGCATGTAACATACACAATGCTACGTTAACTCAATGTTACCAAACACATTGTTTGAAAAGTAAAATTGACCTATTTATTATTAAATCTAAGTAATCATGTATTCATGCACTTATGTAGGAAAATTTTGCGAACTTAATAATCACGAGCGCCAAAACATTCACTTAATTTACGGCTAACCAAATGTTTTTCTACTGTACTCCAAACAAAATCCATCTAGAAATCTGGCGATGAAAGAAAACAATAAATACTAGCCCCTACCACCACTAAACTAGGCTAACCACATAATAAAATGCTACCAATAATCAAGGCATGACCACAATATTTAACAGAGATGAAGAACGGCCTAGATCGCACTAGAAGGTCCAGAACATATAATATCCCAAATGCAGAGACCATAAGACGAGCGAGCAGCAAGGAATGAACAATTACAAAGTAGGCATCAACCTTTAGTTTCTTCCACGTTTCTTTCCACTCTTCACCTCAGTTCCAGACTTTGATGAACTAGTTGCCTTCACCTTCACTTCTTCCATCTCTTTGGTTGAACCCTCCGAGTCCTCGCTCTCTGAATCTTTTACCTGCAATAAACTAGCTTTCATCTTGCCTGTGCCATTGGACTTCCCACCTTTGGTGGATTTTGATTTGGAAGCAGCACTCTTGGATGTTTCTTGCTTTGATTTTCCTGTCTTCGGAGTTTCTTGCTTAGACTTGGCAGAGGGTTTCGATACACTAACATCATCATCTTTTGGCTTGCTTATCTTCGAACCGTCAGAGTTCTTTGACTTGCCAGATGCTTTCGGTGCAGCATCAATAGATTTACTGCCACCTGTTTTGGGAGTATTGTCCTTGGTTTTGCGATCAACTTTGCTACTGTCTTTGGACTTCTGGCTCGACTTCCCAGATGATCCCTTTGATTTGCTGGATGTGGCTCCTCCACTATAAGGAGATTGAAGTGAAGATAATAAGACAACAATCAAGGGATGAAACATACACCAATTAGTAACATTTACAAACCTTTTAGAAAAAGCGGCCTTTTTCCCATCACTTGTTTTTCCTTTCTTCTTTGCTGGCTCGGGCAGGCTGAATATCATGACAAAAATAAATAAGGTCAAACATAAAAGCTGACAAACAAATCCACAGCACATCACCAACCATATACAGCAGTGACAACAAGATATCCATCAAACATGCACAACACAGCTGTATAACAATTAGACCAAGCACACATGGATATGCTTCCCGGAGGTTTGAAGCACAGAAACAAATCAATATTGATTTTTTTTTTGTGTTTGGGGGGGGAGGGGGGGGGGCATAACAATAAGTATATTCTACAATAAACGACACGACTTATAAGCAGCACTTACATGTCATTATCATCAGAAACATCAGGACTTCTATGCTCGCTCCCTTCCTCCTGTTAACATTATGGCCGTCATTAGTATTTATGCAATGCAGGAGAGTTTAAAATTATGAGACGAGACCCACCCCATCTGGAGCAGCACTATCAAGGATTTCCCATCTTTCCTTTTTAAGATTTAATATCTCCATATCACCATCATCATACAAAACCTAAATGGAAAAATCAAGATTGTCAGGAAAGACAAGAATCTAAGATAGACTGGGTTGTAAGATGTACCACTCAAATAGGAAACCATTCAACAAACAGAAGCCAAAATGTTTTGGTGAGTGACAGAACAGGAAGGAGATGGAAGGGTAAAGAGATGGTGGCATAGCTGCAAAATCACCTTGTGCTTCTTTTTGGAACGATCAAAGGAATCAACTACACCTTCATAATACCTGTAAAGAACATGCCAACAAGAATAGATTTTTATACTGTAATTGCACCAAAATGATAAGGGAATTTATGCACAAACACAGGCACATAATAGACTGAAAAACCAACCCAAATAAATTTATTTATAAAAAAGTTCAACATAGCGCCTGTTTCAACTAAATTCTTTATTCTCTACCAAAGTCCAATGGGCATGCTCAGCGATTATAAAAGCAGTTAAAACAAGAAAGAAATAAGCCTTTAAGAGAAATCTAAAGTTAACATTCTGTTGATGAATTGAATACCAAGAGTTCACGGAAACATCATCTCCTCCAGAAACATTCACTGTTTATAAATCTATTTCTTGATAGACTGCCAATATGAGATAAAGCAATATAATAACTGTTGATCAAGGCAGCAGCAATCAAGATGACATGTGTGGGGGCCTTGAAACCATATTATAAAGGAAACAAACAGCTTATGCAGACATGCTTGCATATAGCAAATTTCAGCTAAATTCACTAGTATATTACATTCAGTGTCCCAATTCAAATCTAATTTCCAGTTTTAGCATGTTGCAAATGAATAACACCAAGTACTCACATGTCATCATCTGGCCAAAACACTTTTACCCGTGTACCAACAAGACCTTCACCATCTTTGATATTTGATTCCTGGGACATAAGCCAAAAGATTAGGCAACCAAAATGAGAGTTGTAAGTGTACTCTACTTAACGAGCACAAGAAGAAGGAGGGTTTTGTGT
>NC_029790.2:131621032-131651751 GCF_000816755.2 Arachis ipaensis | reverse complement strand
TGGTGTATACATTAAATATGTAGGCTGCACATAAATTACCATACTGATACTAAATACTATAAAGGTCGAATAAACCTAGAAGAAAGACAAAAGGCACAGAAAGGAAACAAATGGATTGAGCCGTGCTTACTAATCTTTCACCATAACAGCAAGCTAATGAGAAAGAAACAAACAGGATTTGACCGTACTGCATATATCTGACAGTGCATAGCTACTGCTAGATACACTAATAAACTCCAATAGAGCATCCACCCTAATAAATACATCACGAAGTCATAATTTCAAAAAGAAAAAAAACTAGATTCTTACATTTTCTTTTGCTGGAGTGCGCTTCCTCTTTGCACTTGTCTTGGGAGTCTCCTCTGGATGGTCATCTTTAGTTGATTTTGAAGCGGGCTTGGGTGACAACACCAATTCCTAAAGTAGAATCATTACTAAACAAACTGATATAATCTGAACAAATAACAGCATAGTTCCAAAAGCAGGGCAAGAAATGACAAAATACCTTCTCTTCATCTTTAGTGGCAGATTTTGCTATGCCCTTATCTGAGCTCACTTTGCCCGGTGCACGCTTTTTCTTGACCTCCGACTGCCTTGAGGAGGATCCAACACTACCCTTCTTGCTTTCTTCCACCTTCTTTGCTGACTGCTTTTTAGCATCTGCATCACTTATCCCGCTTCCCTTTTTATCTGAATCAGCT
Organism: Arachis ipaensis; assembly: GCF_000816755.2. Classification (NCBI taxonomy): domain Eukaryota; kingdom Viridiplantae; phylum Streptophyta; class Magnoliopsida; order Fabales; family Fabaceae; genus Arachis; species Arachis ipaensis. The sequence goes on along the minus strand of NC_029790.2, from coordinate 131,651,050 downwards.
ACAGTAGTCTTTTTCCCATCAGAACTACGATCAATTATCTTTTTTCCTGATCGCCTGGAGGGTTTTGCTTCTGAATCACTGGTTCCTTCATCCACCTTTTTCAAACCATCATCTGTGGCCACTTCTTTTATAGTGACTTCTTTTGCAGAGCTATCTTTCTTTTTGGACCGTACATGTTTCTTTGAATCGTTTTCATCCTTGTTTTCACTTGGCGAAGGAGAAGCGATATCAGGTTCACCTTCAGTTGTTTTGGGTGATGGAACCTTGGTGTCAGTCTCCTTGTCATTCTCTGATGGTTCTGCAGCCTCAACACACCCATCTTGTTGAGGAGAACTGGGAACTTCCTTTCTGTCACTTTTAGAGTCGGTCTGTTTTTCAGCTTCCTTCTCGACAGCAAGATGTGAACCCTCAGAAGGCTCAGCCGATCTTACTGATGGGTTGATTTTTCTTCCTCTCCTCTTAGTAGCTTGTACCAACTTTTTTTCACTTTTGTCGGGTTTACCAGCGTCCAAATCATTGGGCTCCTCCTTACCTGGCATATCAATACCTTTTGTCTGATTAGAACAATTGGTATCATCTTCCGTCTTTCCAGATTTTGAATCTACCAAAGCATCTTCTTCTCCAGCCTGTGCAATGCCATTGCTCATGACAGACTTAGGGGATCTGCCAGTGATAGAACTATCTTGCTGGGGTGGTTCAGCTTCTTTAGCATCCTCCCCGGCCACCTGGCGAAGCATAATTGAAATGTTCTAGTTTCCAGTTGCCCAGGATAAAAGAGAAAAAAGAAAAATTAACTCAAGAGAGAGAAGAACACACCTGTGCTGACTCCTCAACTGGCTCTTTCGTTGATTTGCTCTCACCTTCCTGGAAGATAAGACACTTATTAGCTACCATGTCATGAAAATTATCCAACTGAATCAGAATATCATTAAGATAAAAACAGAGAGATATACCACATGCTCACTCGTAGCACATGCATCATTTTGCTCCATGCTTCCAGGTGTATCTTGGCATATTGAAGCAAGAACATTACTGTAATTATCCAAAGAAATGCCCAATGTATTCACTGCTTGCACCAAAGAAGGTTTAAGCTTGCTTGCACTACATTCAAGGACTCTCTCCCCCAACTTTCGAGCGATTGGCAAAACTTCCTGAATCACAATGATATTGATCATGAAAATTTATATAATTTGAGAACAAAACGTGCTATAATTAAATATAAAAGAATTGTAACCAACCTCATTGTCTTTCTTTACACTGCCTAAGATTGGGGAAAGTAATTCCAGGGGAATATCTTCACTTTCCTCTATAACAAGGGTCATGATAGTTTCCATAGATGAAAAAACATTCTCTGGATGTTCCTCCCTGTAAGTTTCAAATCAAGCTTGTCAACTCCATTCACACTACAAACACCAACTCTAATCATTAAATAAATTTTTATCACTTTTACAATATCACCATTACATCAATTTATTAATCTAGTCAAGTCCATCTAGTGGGAAAGAAAACCTTTTGATTGATGTAATGATAATGCTCATTCTACATAGCCTAATAGCAATTGTAAACAATCAGTAAAAGATGTAACATGCCTTGCTAAGAACTAATGATTGGGATGCTGGACATTGTCTTGGATCTCTTTTGTTACAAAAAAGAAATTCTATTATGGAGAATAGACAGATATGTAAAAATGACGTTCATTTAATTAATGTTCTCATATACTAATACTACCGACATTCATATTATATGCTTTTTCTATGCTAATAATATTATTATTAAAGTGGAATAAATGTCAAAACCTAGCAACACAAAAAAAAAATCAAGTGGCACTGGCAAGTCACCGGAAACTAACATAATTATCATTTAAAAAGACAAATCAATAGCAATTAATTCTCAAAAACTTGCCAGCTGAATGAAAAAGCTTAGGTAGAATATATTCTAAAAGATTACATCATAAAGTAACTAATAAAATCATCAAAAATTATGTTTCAAAGAACTTTATATACAGCAGCTCTTACCTAACAGACTTCAGGAAATGCTTAAACATCTCTACAATCAGGGTATCACATTCCAGATCCAACATTACCACACACGACCTGACTTTTGCAACTGTTTCGAGAATTGAAGTCCTCTTTGTATATGATCGGCTTGCCATATCATGCAGACTTTCAAATGAAGATACAATTAATTGAAAAACCTCCTGAAAGAGAAAATTATATTGGTAAAAAATTGAGACATAATTCATGATAAAAGAAGCACCAACCAATTTGTGGTATAAAATAATCATGCACACCTTCATCTGGTCATCGTCATAAGGAGCATCAGGTGCAGTTATTCTTGTTATCTCACTGATGCAAGAGGCAACTGCGACTTTAACATCAACATCCGAATGCTTGAAAAGTTTATCTGCAATTAATGCTTTCAACGCCGGAGAGAGTGCATTTTGTGTAGATTGGCTAGGTGACTGTTCAACCCTTGATAGGCAATTCTCAATTTGCTGCAGTGCCAGTGGGACACATGTATTAAGCAATCAACCTTATTATCAAGTTTCATCAAAAACGGAATTCTTGATTTGACTTTACTTCAAATCATGTTCATCTTAAACACTTCTCAGAGAATATTGAACACTCCTTTTGTTTTGCAAAATGTGCAATATTTCTCAAAACCCCCAACCCCTAATTTTCTCCAAGAACAGCAACATCAAATGACCAACTTAAGTGTAGGTAAAGAATGAACAAGAAACAGACATCTAAAACCACACACATACTACTCAATATAGGAAGACAGCTTTTGCTCAGGTCAAAGTCTGGGCTTTCCCAAACAGGAAACCATCATTCTGTGGACATTAAGAAGAATCAAAATTGACAGCCAAGTTTGGCCAGTGGAACATTACCAATTTATGTAATTTCTCCAACACAATATTAAGCATATCAACAAACACTAGTATAATGAGGCTTTTTCATAAATAAGAACACCCTACTGTAACATAAGAGCCACTAATGATAAAAATTTTGCACATAATTTCTTTCTCTTTTATATTAAAACCATAAAACCTGCTTTTTCATAGCCAAGTACAGTGTTCTGGCAGCCACAACACTGTTGCAGCACCCACCGTATCAGCATTGCAGTAGTCACAGCAAAACCAAAATTTAAAACTGTGGCCAAGACTTTAACTTGTAAATATAAGATATATGGATTCAAAATTAAAATTTGATATCATGATCATATGTTTAACCTAAGTGACTGGATGAGTAAATTTTCCTTGTTACCAACCATTAACAGCAAACATTTAATGTTTTGTAGTAAAAATTATTATGCTATCATATGATTTTATACGATGATATTTTCTCCCAAAATGAAATCTAATACAGAATAATTTTATCTACAGCAAATGCTACTTATCAAAGAGAAATCCAAACACACCCAGCAGTATCTTCCACTATCCCGAACAATAACTCTCTGTAATCAATAAAAACTACACAAGACAGCATACAATTCCATGTTTGCCACTTGCATCAATCTTTTATATCAGCTCAGTCAGTAGATGCGGGCAACTAAAACGTTTTGTTTTTCCTTAAGCAGACAACAGTAGATATTAATGTAACTCACACTCTATCCCAGCACATTGTATACTCAGTAGTCAGTACGGCTAGAGAAGTGGCAAAAGAGCATCACACGTGTAAATACTAAAATAATATTACGAGACAATGTGTTCGGAATCTCAAATACAAAAGGCTTCATTTCATTCACACAAATAATTCATTCAAGTGACAATAAATTAGCAATCTAATTCACTTCCAAATCATCCCCCTGCATCAAAATTTGAGGACTTGCAAACAATTGAAATTTTTTTTACAAAATTTAAGAATACGGAGCAATATCAGATTTCTACAAATTCAAAAGAAGAACAGAAGAAACACAGAATCAGCAAACGTAACACATCTGCAACTCAAAAACTGATTCACGAATCTTTTGAAAATGAGGTTCAGCAAACAACACAGCACGATACCGTACAGGTATGGAATCACAAGCAAAAGGAAACCATTGTTAACGGTTTAGGGTTAACAACGATTGATGAAAATAACTGAAGGGGAAAAAAAAAGAAAAGAAAAAGAAAGCGCTTACATCGAGAAGAGGTAGAAGTTCGTCGACGGATGAAGGAGGATCTAGAAGCTTGTTCCCAGCTTCACGAAGCTGCTCTTCGAGCTGCCTCTCAGCAGAAGCCATTGTTAACGGTCCTTCAAGGGGGGTTCTCTTCTTCGCAGATCTCACAAACGTTGTCTCACTCACTCCATCGAAACCCTAGAAACCACTCTTTCTCTCTCAATTCCAAATCGGAACCCTAAATGCGGAAATGAACACACACAGAGAAAGGTTAGGGTTTTTCGCTCAATGTTTTATTTTTCCTCTCTTTTACTTTTCTTTCTTCCGTTCCGATACAGAGAAACGGAGAGAGGGGGGAGAGAGAGAGTAAAGTGTGTTTCTTTTTTTTTTTTTTTCTGGTTGTGTGAGAAAATTAAAGACAGGGAAATGATTTATATGCGAGTTAAAGAAAATGAGAATTGGAAAAAAGGAAACTAATTTTTTGTTTTATTGAAAGTTTTTGTGGATTTTAATTTGGGCGGTTCAAAGGAGAATTGAGGCTCGGATCTCGCGGGGTCTGTGAATTTAAGTTAAAGTTGGGTTTTGAAATCCGCGTTTTGGATTTTCATTTGTGGTTTTGAGGTCCACGTAGCTATTGCGTCACCCAGGATTTTTTAACTTTTTTACCATAATTTGGTTTGGTATTTAATGCAAGATTTGACATATATATTTTACTATATATATCCCTTATATTTTAGAATATTTTTAAAATTTTATTTAATATTATCAATATACATATAAAAATGTATTAATATTTTGATATTCTTTTAGTACAATATATATTTAATTTTTTCCACTGTATTATCCAACCCGATAAGTCAAGGATTAATTTATCGTAGATATGAATTGTTATTTAGAAGTTTGTCGCTGACTAATTAATTGTTGTATATGCGATACAGGATTCAAACTCTCAATATATATTTAAACGAATTAGTAAACTAACTATTAGATCAATTCAAATTATTTACAATATAGATTGAATTAGTTGAATATGTATAATATTATAAAAAGAATTCTACAGAAATAATTAATTTTACCTTCTCTCCTCAATAAAAGTATTTAATTAGTTGGCTGAATTAAAGTTTATATTCATTTGACTGAATAACAACATTAAATTTTTCTTCACGTATAGTATTTTTTCAAATTATTGTTTCAATTATTCTCCATATATAAGTCATTTTTTGATACAATTTTTTACAAGTAGTTTATATTTATGCGTGCACGTTTATTTTCGTGCTGTTATTGCACGTTCTTCTTCTTCTTCTTCTTTGTTATTTTTCTCTTTCGTTATCGTCCTCACTAACACCACCTCCTCTTCCTTCTACTCCTCCTTCTTTTTTCATTGAAATTTCTTCTCCTCCTTCCTTTTCCTCTTTATCCTCCATCATCAGTTATCTCGTTATTGAATATAATGAAAAATTCAAGTTCAGATTGTCAATTGAACCAGAACGAAATTGATTATTGTTATGAATCCAATCAAGTAGTTGAGGTGTGGTTCGATTCTACTTAATTTTTTCGTTAGTAGTTTATGATTCTGTAGGTGAATAATGTTTTATATTTATCATATTTGTAATGTAATTGTTTAAATTAACTAAATAATTATATAAACACATAAATTTTAGTTAAAATTATTGTACATCAAAATTAATCTCAATATACATAAAAAAATGTATTAATATTTCGATATTCTTTAGTACAATATATATTGAATTTTTTTTTTCACTGTATTCTCCAACCCGATAAGTCAAGGATTAATTTATCGTATATATGAATTGTTATTTGGAAGTTTGTCGCTGACTAATTAATTGTTGTATATGCGATACAGGATTCAAACTCTCAATATTTATTTATGCGAACTAGTAAACTAACAATTAGACCAATTCAAATTATTTACAATATAGATTGAATTAGTTGAATATGTAAACTATTACCAGAAGAATTCTATAGAAATAATTAATTTCACCTTCTCTCCTCAATAAATGTATTTAATTAGTTGCCTGAATTAAAGCTTATATTCATTTGACTCAATAACAACATTAAATTTTTCTTCATGTATAGTATTTTTTCAAATTATTGTTTCAATATTCTTCCTATATAAGTAATTTTTTGATACAATTTTATACAAGTCGTTTATATTTACGCGTGCACGTTTATTTTCGTGCTGTTATTGCACGTTCTTCTTCTTCTACTTCTTATTCTTCTTCTTGCTGTACGTTCTTCTTCTTCTTCCTCTTCTTCTTCTTCTTCTTCTTTGTTATTTTTCTCTTTCGTTATCATCCTCACTAACACCACATCCTCCTCCTTCTACTCCTCCTTCTTTTTTCATTTTAATTTCTTCTCCTTCTTCCTTTTCCTCCTTATCCACCATCATCAGTTATCTCGTTATTGAATATAATGAATAATTCAAGTTCAGATTGTCAATTGAACCAGAACGAAATTGATTATTGTTATGAATCCAATTAAGCGGCTGGGGTGTGATTCAATTCTACTTAATTTTTTTGTTAGTAGTTTATGATTCTGTAGGTGAATAATATTTCATATTTATCATATTTGTAATGTATTTGTTTAAATTAACTAAGTAATTATATAAACACATAAATTTTAGTTAAAATAATTGTACATCAAAATTAATCTCAATATACATATAAAAATGTATTAATATTTTGATATTCTTTTAGTACAATATATATTGATTTTTTTTTCACTGTATTCTACAACCCGATAAGTCAAGGATTAATTTATCGTAGATATAAATTGTTATTTAGAAGTTTGTCGGTGACTAATTAATTGTTGTATATGCGATACATGATTCAAACTCTCAATATTTATTTAAGCGAACTAGTAAACTAACTATTAGACCAATTAGATTGAATTAGTTGAATATGTATACTATTACTAGAAGAATTCTATAGAAATAATTAATTTTACCTTCTCTCCTCAATAAAAGTATTTAATTAGTTGCCTGAATTAAAGCTTATATTCATTTGACTAAATAATAACATTAAATTTTTCTTCATGTATAGTATTTTTTCAAATTATTGTTTCAATTATCCCTGTATAAGTCATTTTCTAATACAATTTTATACAAGTCATTTATATTTACGCGTGCATGTTTATTTTCGTGCTGTTATTGTACGTTCTTCTTCTTCTACTTTTTATTCTTCTTGCTGCACGTTCTTCTTCTTCTTCCTCTTCTTCTTTTTCTTCTTCTTCTTTGTTATTTTTCTCTTTCGTTATCGTCCTCACTAACACCACCTCCTCCTCCTTTTTTCATTGTAATTTATTCTCCTCATTCCTTTTCCTCCTTATCCTCCATCACCAGTTATCTCGTTATTGAATATAATGAATATTTCAAGTTCAGATTGTCAATTGAACCAGAACGAAATTGATTATTATTTTGAATCCAATCAAGTGGCTGAGGTGTGGTTCAATTCTACTTAATTTTTTCGTTAGTAGTTTATGATTCTGTAGGTGAATAATGTTTCATATTTATCATATTTGTAATGTAATTGTTTAAATTAACTTAATAACTATATAAACACATAAATTTTAGTTAAAATTATTGTACATCAAAATTAATCTCAATATACATATAAAAAAGTATTAATATTTTAATATTCTTTTAGTACAATATATATTGAATTTTTTTTTCACTGTATTCTCCAACCCGATAAGTCAAGGATTAATTTATCGTAGATATGAATTGTTATTTAGAAGTTTGTCGGTGACTAATTAATTGTTATATATGCGATACATGATTCAAACTCTCAATATTTATTTAAGCGAACTAGTAAACTAACTATTAGACCAATTCAAATTATTTACAATATAGATTGAATTTGTTGAATATGTATACTATTACCAGAAGAATTCTACAGAAATAATTAATGTTACCTTCTCTCCTCAATAAAAAGTATTTAATTAGTTGCCTGAATTAAAGTTTATATTCATTTGAGTGAATAACAACATTAAATTTTTCTTCACTTCCTCTTCTTCTTCTTTTTCTTCTTTGTTATTTTTCTCTTTCGTTATCGGTCTCACTAACACCACCTCCTCCTCCTTCTACTCCTCCATCCTTTTTCATTGTAATTTTTTCTCTTCCTTCCTTTTCCTCCTTATCCTCTATCATCAGTTATCTCGTTATTGAATATAATGAATAATTCAAGTTTAGATTGTCAATTGAACCAGAACAAAAGTGATTATTGTTTTGAATCCAATCAAGCGGCTGAGGTGTGGTTTGATTCTACTTAATTATTTCGTTAGTAGTTTATGATTCTATAGGTGAATAATATTTCATATTTATCATATTTGTAATGTAATTGTTTAAATTAACTAAATAATTATATAAACACATAAATTTTAGTTAAAATTATTGTACATCAAAATTAATATCAATATACATATAAAAATGTATTAATATTTTGATATTCTTTTAGTACAATATATATTGATTTTTTTTTCACAGTATTCTCCAACCCGGTAAGTCAATGATTAATTTATCGTAGATATGAATTGTTATTTGGAAGTTTGTAGCTGACTAATTAATTGTTGTATATGCGATACAGGATTAAAACCCTCAATATTTATTTAAGCGAACTTGTAAACTAACTATTAGACCAATTCAAATTATTTACAAATATAGATTGAATTAGTTGAATATGTATACTATTACCAGAAGAATTCTACGAAAATAATTAATTGTACCTTCTCTCCTCAATAAAAGTATTTAATTAGTTGCCTGAATTAAAGTTTATATTCATTTGACTGAATAACAACATTAAATTTTTCTTCACGTATAGTTTTTTTTCAAATTATTGTTTCAATTATTCTCCATATATAAGTCATTTTTTGATACAATTTTATACAAGTCGTTTATATTTACGCGTGCACGTTTATTTTTGTGCTGTTATTGTACGTTCTTCTTCTTCTACTTCTTCTTCTTCTTGCTGCACATTCTTCTTCTTCTTCCTCTTCTGCTTCTTCTTCTTTGTTATTTTTCTCTTTCGTTATCATCCTCACTAACACCACATCCTCCTCCTTCTACTCCTCCTTCTTTTTTCATTTTAATTTTTTCTCCTCCTTATCTTCCATCATCAGTTATCTCGTTATTGAATATAATGAATAATTCAAGTTCAGATTGTTAATTGAACCAGAACGAAATTGATTATTGTTTTGAATCCAATTAAGCGGCTGGGGTGTGGTTTGATTCTACTTAATTTTTTCGTTAGTAGTTTATGATTCTGTAGGTGAATAATATTTCATATTTATCATATTTGTAATGTATTTGTTTAAATTAACTAAGTAATTATATAAACACATAAATTTTAGTTAAAATAATTGTACATCAAAATTAATCTCAATATACATATAAAAATGTATTAATATTTTGTTATTCTTTTAGTACAATATATATTGATTTTTTTTCACTGTATTCTCCAACCCGATAAGTCAAGGATTAATTTATCGTAGATATAGATTGTTATTTAGAAGTTTGTCGGTGACTAATTAATTGTTGTATATGCGATACATGATTCAAACTCTCAATATTTATTTAAGCGAACTAGTAAACTAACTATTAGACCAATTCAGATTATTTACAATATAGATTGAAATAGTTGAATATGTATACTATTACTAGAAGAATTCTATAGAAATAATTAATTTTACCTTCTCTCCTCAATAAAAGTATTTAATTAGTTGCCTGAATTAAAACTTATATTCATTTGACTAAATAACAACATTAAATTTTTCTTCATGTATAGTATTTTTTCAAATTATTGTTTCAATTATTCTCCATATATAAGTCATTTTTTGATACAATTTTATACAAGTCGTTTATATTTACGCGTGCACGTTTATTTTCGTGCTGTTATTGTACGTTCTTCTTCTTCTACTTTTTCTTCTTCTTCTTCCTCTTCTTCTTTTTCTTCTTCTTCTTTGTTATTTTTCTCTTTCGTTATCGTTCTCACTAACAATACCTCCTCCTCCTTTTTTCATTGTAAATTATTCTCCTCATTCCTTTTCCTCCTTATCCTCCATCATCAGTTATCTCGTTATTGAATATAATGAATAATTCAAGTTCAGATTGTCAATTGAACTAGAACGAAATTGATTATTGTTTTGAATCCAATCAAGTGGCTGAGGTGTGGTTCGATTCTACTTAATTTTTTCGTTAGTAGTTTATGATTCTGTAGGTGAATAATGTTTCATATTTATCATATTTGTAATGTAATTGTTTAAATTAACTAAATAATTATATAAACACATAAATTTTAGTTAAAATTATTGTACATCAAAATTAATCTCAATATACATATAAAAAAGTATTAATATTTTGATATTCTTTTAGTACAATATATATTGAATTTTTTTTTCACTGTATTCTCCAATCCGATAAGTCAATGATTAATTTATCGTAGATATGAATTGTTATTTAGAAGTTTGTAGCTGACTAATTAATTGTTGTATATGCGATACAGGATTCAAACTCTCAATATTTATTTAAGCGAACTAGTAAACTAACTATTAGACCAATTCAAATTATTTACAAATATATATTGAATTAGTTGAATATGTATACTATTACCAGAAGAATTCTACGGAAATAATTAATTTTACCTTCTCTCCTCAATAAAAGTATTTAATTAGTTGCCTGAATTAAAGTTTATATTCATTTGACTGAATAACAACATTAAATTTTTCTTCACGTATAGTATTTTTTCAAATTATTGTTTCAATTATTCTCCATATATAAGTCATTTTTTGATACAATTTTATACAAGTCGTTTATATTTACGCGTGCACGTTTATTTTCGTGTTGTTATTGCACGTTCTTCTTGCTGCACGTTCTTCTTCTTCTTGCTGCACGTTCTTCTTCTTCTTCCTCTTCTTTTTCTTCTTCTTCTTTGTTATTTTTCTCTTTCGTTATTGTCATCACTAACACCACATCCTCCTCCTTCTACTCCTCCTTCTTTATTCATTTTAGTTTTTTCTCCTCCTTCCTTTTCCTCCTTATCCTCCATCATCAGTTATCTCGTTATTGAATATAATGAATAATTCAAGTCCAGATTGTCAATTGAACCAGAACGAAATTGGTTATTGTTTTAAATCCAATCAAGCGGTTGGGGTGTGGTTCGATTCTACTTAATTTTTTCGTTAGTAGTTTATGATTCTGTAGGTGAATAATATTTCATATTTATCATATTTGTAATGTAATTGTTTAAATTAACTAAGTAATTATATAAACACATAAATTTTAGTTAAAATAATTGTACATCAAAATTAATCTCAATATACATATAAAAATGTATTAATATTTTGATATTCTTTTAGTACAATATATATTGATTTTTTTTTCACTGTATTCTCCAACCCGATAAGTCAAGGATTAATTTATCATAGATATGAATTGTTATTTAGAAGTTTGTCGGTGACTAATTAATTGTTATATATGCGATACATGATTCAAACTCTCAATATTTATTTAAGCAAACTAGTAAACTAACTATTAGACCAATCCAAATTATTTACAATATAGATTGAATTAGTTGAATATGTATACTATTACCAGAAGAATTCTACAGAAATAATTAATTTTACCTTTCTCCTCAATAAAAGTATTTAATTAGTTGCATGAATTAAAGTTTATATTCATTTGACTGAATAACATCATTAAATTTTTCTTCACTTATTATTCTTCTTCTTCTTCTTTGTTATTTTTCTCTTTCGTTATCGGTCTCACTAACACCACCTCCTCCTCCTTCTACTCCTCCATCTTTTTTCATTGTAATTTCTTCTCTTCCTTCCTTTTCCTCCTTATCCTCCATCATCAGTTATCTCGTTATTGAATATAATGAATAATTCAAGTTCAGATTGTCAATTGAACCAGAATGAAATTGATTATTGTTTTGAATCCAATCAAGTGGCTGAGGTGTGGTTTGATTCTACTTAATTATTTCGTTAGTAGTTTATGATTCTGTAGGTGAATAATATTTCATATTTATCATATTTGTAATCTAATTGTTTAAATTAACTAAATAATTATATAGACACATAAATTTTAGTTAAAATTATTGTACATCAAAATTTATCTCAATATACATATAAAAATGTATTAATATTTTGATATTCTTTTAGTACAATATATATTGATTTTTTTTTACTGTATTATCCAACCCGATAAGTCAATGATTAATTTATCGTAGATATAAATTGTTATTTAGGAGTTTGTCGGTGACTAATTAATTGTTGTATATGCGATACATGATTCAAACTCTCAATATTTATTTAAGCGAACTAGTAAATTAACTATTAGACCAATTCAAATTATTTACAATATAGATTGAATTAGTTGAATATGTATACTATTACCAGAAGAATTCTACGGAAATAATTAATTTTACCTTCCCTCCTCAATAAAAGTATTTAATTAGTTGTCTGAATTAAAGTTTATATTCATTTGACTGAATAACAACATTAAATTTTTCTTCACGTATAGTTTTTTTTCAAATTATTGTTTCAATTATTCTTCATATATAAGTCATTTTTTTATTCAATTTTATACAAGTCGTTTATATTTACGCGTGCACGTTTATTTTGTGCTGTTATTGCACGTTCTTCTTCTTCTACTTCTTCTTCTTCTTGCTGCACGTTCTTCTTCTTCTTCCTCTTCTTCTTCTTCTTCTTCTTCTTCTTCTTTGTTATTTTTCATTTCGTTATCATCCTCACTAACACCACATCCTCCTCCTTCTACTCCTCCTTTTTTTTTCATTTTAATTTCTTCTCCTCCTTCCTTTTCCTCCTTATCCTCCATCATCAGTTATCTCGTTATTGAATATAATGAATAATTCAAGTTCAGATTGTCAATTGAACCAGAACGAAATTGATTATTGTTTTGAATCCAATTAAGCGGCTGGGGTGTGGTTCGATTCTACTTAATGTTTTCGTTAGTAGTTTATGATTCTGTAGGTGAATAATATTTCATATTGTACGAGAAGTCTCTGGTACGGGTTGAAGGGTGGATCGGGAACCTGCGGATCAAAGCGGAAGCCGGGTCGCTTGACTGGAGCAATGGGGGGGAGGTACCTGCAAAGATACTCCGACGCTCAAGTCAGAATGGATCTGAGAGGTGTAAGATGTGTGGAATGAATGAATACCTGAAGGGACCTGGGTCCTCTTATTTATAGGTGATGGTGAATATCTTATCTTATCTTATCTGGCTAAGATAAGGGAGACGTTTGAATTCGAAAGTCGGTTTAGGATTTCCAGAGGGCCAGTTTTGAGCCTTCTAGGAGAGAGAGGCAGGTCGGACCCGAGGTGCCAGGTTCGAGCTCAACCTCGGGTCCGGGATCCGCGGGCTGGATCCATAACAGTTGCCCCCGCAGCGGGAGAGCGAGCGAGGTCAGTCTGTCGCTGGGAGATGCTGTTTTTTCTACGGGTTTAGGCCTTTAGTGGCCGTTTGGTTATTCTAAGGTGAGGTCGGCGCCTCGGTTTCGTCTCGTGGAAGATTCGTCTGACCGTTTTGGTCTGACGTGACCCTTCCGTGTCTGCTGCACCTGTTGCGTTCTTCGAGGCGTGATTTATTAATTGCTTTTTCCAAGGGGGCATTTATTGTGAGGGGGCTTTTCCCTTTTTTGCCCTTACTTTGTTTTGCTTTCCGGGGGTGTTTGCGTTATTTTACTTTTTCAAATCTGTTTTGGTTTTCTTCCTTCAGTTCCCTCGTTTTGCTTCATTTCTCTATTTGCTCTCTTCTTCCAAAAGAGCATTTTCTTCTTTCCTTTCGCACTCTGTGGTTTTGGTTTGATCTTCTGCCGTATCATCTTCTCCTTGGGTTTATTTCCTTCGCATTATCAGGTTGGTGTTCTTCTGCTTCTTTCTGTTTCCTTTTATCTTCCTTCGTGTTTTGTTTTGTCTCTGCCTAGTGTAGATTAGAATTTTGTTTTCTGGTGTATGATGGCATTGTGTTATGGTAGATAGGTCTGTTGGGGTAGTGGGTTTTGTAAGGGGGCGAGCGCCGTCGTATAATTGGTGGCGTTTAGTAGTGTTTGTTTGGTTTGATCCACCGTTTTCTGCCGCGGGGTTTGGCTGACGGTGGTGCTCGTCGCTATTTTAGGTATGGCTCGTCGAAGGACTGAGGGTGTGAGGGCTCCGGTGGCCCCGGCGGGGGTTGTCCCCGATCTTTTTTCTTGGGTCACTAGTGACGTGTGGGGGACGCCGTCGCGAATGACGGAGGCGGACCTTCAGCGGCTCTGTGATCAAGGAGCTGTTTGTGGGGGTGGCGACGCCGAACGCCATTATGAGCTTTCCCTCCCTGGGGTTGACGAGAGGGTCTGCTATACTAACCTTGACTCCCCGACTGTGCCGGATTGGATGTGGGTGTACGAGGCGATGTTTACCCGGCTCGGCGTTCGGCTCCCCTTTTCTCCATTTGTTCAACAGTTATTGAGTCGGTGCTCCATGGCGCCGTCCCAGTTACATCCGAATAGCCGGGCGGCGATACGGTCTTTCGAGCTTGTTTGCGAGTTTTTGGAGCTTCCTGCCTCGGTAAACGTCTTCCTTTTTCTCTTCTTGTGTACCCTTCCAACTAAGGAGGGGAAGCACAAGAAGGGATATGTGTCTTTTAGGGCTCAGCCTCATCGTCGAGTCTTCGGGTTGTACGAAGATTCTTTTCATGGTTTTAAGAGTGGGTATTTTAAGGTTCGTCCCGCAAGGGGGCATCATCCTTTTTGGCTGACATTGGAGAGTGAGCGTCGGTTCCCCACCTATTGGAACTTTAAGGCGGGGCCGTCGGTGTTTACTCGGGTTTCGAAAGAGTTCCTTTCCTCGGAGGAGCGGGATGTCGCTCTTGTTCTGTGGCAGTTGTTTGGAGAGCGTCCTCTTAATCCTCGGGATGTGATGGGTGATCCGGTTGCTTGTCGGTCGTATGTTGGTGTGTGTCTGTTCTTTCCTTTGGTTTTTATGTTTGTTTTCCCGTTTTTGTAACTTGGGATTTTTGTTTTCTTTCAGTTGAGATGGCTGGTGGTTTGACTTCCTTGGCACGGTTGAAGGCGGCGATGGCCCAGGAGGAGGGGTCGTCATCTCCAGCTACTCCTGTTTCTAACCCTGCCGTGGATTCTCAGCCGGTTTCTCAGGAGGTGGTTTCCTCGGGTGCGCGGGCCGATGCTCAAGTTTCTCCTGGTCCTGCGAATTCTCCTGAAGTCATCGTGGTGACGGCTACTGAGGCTTCTCGGAAGAGAAAAAGGCCTGAGGACCCGAGCAGTGAGACTTTTGAGGAGGAGGGTTTGGTGCCTAGTGTGATGGATCGTCGTTTCGATGCCCCGGGTTTTATTGATCAACATTTGATGCCTGGTACGGAGCCGTTTTTTTATGGTTGCGATGTTTCGTTCCAGGCCAAGTCGGTGTACCGTGCCCTCCTTCGATCTGCTGTCGTTGTTCGGAAGGCTGAGCCCGTGATGGCTCAGGTTGGTTTGCTGGATAAGAAACTCCGTCACTCTCAGGCTGAAATGGTTAAGCTGAAGGAGAAGCTTGAGGCTGCCGAGATTGCGAGGGAAAAGGCAGCGAAGTCTTCTGAGGAGGCCGGGGCAGAGATTCTTCGGCTTTCCGAGGTTGAGACTTCGCTTCTTTCCCAATTGGCAGAGGAGTGGCAGCGAGCTTCAGATGCAGGTTCTCAAGCTGCCGTGCTTCTCGCTGAGTCGGAGGCTCTGAAGGCCGAGATTGCTGCTTTGAAGAGGGAGAAGACGGAATTGTTGGATGATGCAAAGGATGCGATTGCGGCTACCGAGGAGACAATGAAGGCTCAGGCTTTAGTGCTGGCTCCGGGAGTGGATGTGTCCGTGATGGGAGCCTTCAAGATTGTTCGTGACGGCCAGATTGTCGACCTTGAGTAGCTTTTTTATCTTTGTAATTTTTATGTTGAACTGTTTGTTTTTGAATATTTTGGATGGCCAAGGGCCGTGACATTGGGTTCTGTTTAATGGTATTTTCGGCCGTTCAGGCCTTTGTATGTTCCGTATTATGGTTTTTTCGGCCGTTCGGGCCTTTTTATGTGTTTTATTTTGAGCTATTCCGTTTGTTTTCTTGGACTGTCGTTTGGTCGGATTTTTGTGGATATCCGTGTGCTGGGCCTGGGGGGTGATCAGTCCCCCAGTCGTGGCCGTGTCTTTTGTTCCGTATTTGGGACGGTTAGAAAGGTGAAAATAGCTTTTAACGAAATATTTATTTAAGGTTGGGCCTCGTTAAAACCCTCCGTCTTTGGGGGGAAAAAGTACCCGAGATAGATACTAAAGCGAAAATTAAATTTCAGGAGTTGTAAAATGGGAAGATATAAATAAAAAGGGGTGACCTAGTTAGGTCGGCCTAAGTGTAGTATCGCCGTAAGTTGGTGGTGTTCCAGGTCCTTGGGACTTCGTCGCCGTTAAGTCGCTTGAGTTTATATGCTCCCTTTCCGATTACCGCCTTGATTATGTATGGTCCTTCCTAGTTGGGGGTGAGTTTCCCTTCTCCTGGGGTCGGAGGACCGATGTCGTTTCGTTGTAGGACGAGATCGTCGGTTGTGAATTCTCGTCGGATGACGCCATGGTTGTATCTTAAGCTGATTCTCTGTTTTAGGGCTAGCTCTTTGATATGAGCTATGGTTCTTTCCTCGTCAATGAGGTCTCTTTCTGCTTCTTCGTCGTTACCGCCGACCGTTTTTCTGGGGCTTGGGTCTCCGATTTCTACCGGGATGACCGCTTCCACACCGTATGTTAATCGGAAGGGTATTTCTCCTGTGGTCATTTGCGGTGTGGTTCGGTATGACCATAGGACCGATCCGAGTTCGTCGGCCCATAGTCCTTTGGCTTCGTCGAGCCGTTTCTTGAGTCCCTTGACAATTATCTTGTTTGCGGATTCCACCTGTCCGTTTGTTTGGGGGTGTTCTACCGAGCTGAAACGGTGAGATACGCGTAGTCCTTCTAAGAATTCTCTGAACTTTTTGTCAGCAAATTGGGTTCCGTTGTCCGAGATAACGATCTCGGGGATCCCAAATCGGGTGATGATCTGTCGCCAGAGGAATTTACGGCATTGGGCTGCCGTTATGGAGGCTAAGGGTTCGGCTTCGATCCACTTGGTGTAGTAATCTATGGCGACGATGAGATACCGGAGTTGACCGGGTGCCGTAGGGAAGGGTCCGACGAGGTCGATCCCCCAGGTGCCGAATGGCCGTTCTACCGATATGATGCTGAGCTGATGTGGCGCGGCTTGGTGGATATTGGCGTGCCTTTGGCATTTGTCGCAGCTTTTAACTATTTGTATGGAATCCCGGATAACCGTGGGCCAGAAGTAGCCTGCTCTGATGATTTTTTGGGCTAATGTTTTGCCTCCGACGTGGTGGCCGCAGCAACCTTCGTGGATTTCACGGAGTATGTACTCCGTGTTCTCGGTTTCGACGCATTTGAGCAGGGGTTGCGAGAATCCGCGTTTGTATAATTGTCCTGTGACAACGGTATAGTTGGCGGCTTCCCGTTTTATTCGTTTTCCCGCTTTGGGATCCGGCGGCAGTGTTCCGTCAAGGAGGTACTATAGGATAGGGTAGGTCCAAGATCCTTGGTTCGAGAGTATCAGATGAGCGTTGGTTGTCGTTGACACGGAGGGTGACTTTTGACGACTTCCTGGATTAGCGATTTGTTATCGTGTCCTGGTTTGGTACTGGCTAGTTTGGAAAGTAGGTCTGCCCTGGCGTTTCGTTCTCTAGGGACATGTTGTATGGTAACTCGCTCGAATCCTTCTTTTAGTTTGTTTACCTTGGCGAGGTATTGTTGGAGTAGGGGGTCTCGTGTCTGGTAGTCTCCGTTGATTTGGGAGCTGACTACCTGTGAGTCGGTATTTACCTCTAGGACCTTTGCTCCGACCTCCCGAGCTAGGGATAGGCCTGCCAGGAGGGCCTCATATTCTGCCTGGTTGTTTGAGACTGGGAATTCGTATCGTAATGATTGTTCGATTACGACTCCGTTCTAACTTTCGAGAATGACTCCGGCACCTCCAGAGGTGACGTTCGATGAGCCGTCAACATGTAGTTTCCACGATTCGGGGGTGGAGTTTCCTGGGGTCATCTCGGCGATAAAGTCGGCCATGGCCTGTGCTTTGATCGCGTACCGGGGTTCGAACTTGATTTGGAATTGAGATAGTTCGATGGACCATGCTAACATTCTTCCCGCAAGGTCGGGTTTTTGTAGTACTTGTTTGACCGCCTGGTCGGTTCAGACCGTCAAGGGGTGGGCCTGGAAGTATTGTCGCAGGCGCCGGGAGGCCGTGAGGAGTGTAAAAGCTAATTTTTCTAGTCGTGAGTAGCGAGTTTCCGCTTCTTACAAGACTTTGCTTATGAAGTAGATAGGTTCTTGTTCTTTTTTCATGTTTTCACGGATGAGTGCTGCTGCGAGTTCCTCTTCCGTAATGGAAAGGTACGGGTAGAGTGTTTCCCCTGTTTGGGGTTTGGCGAGGATTGGTGGTTCCGCTAGGACTTTCTTGAAATGCTGGAATGCTTCTTCACATTCCGTCTCCCATTTAAAAGGGGCCCCTTTTTTCATTAGTTTGAAGAAAGGGATCGCTTTTTGAGCCGATGCCCCGAGAAAGCGTGATAACGCCGTCAATCGGCCGGTGAGCTTTTGGATGTCCTTGAGGTTTTTTGGGCTCGTCATTTCGAGGACGGCGCGACATTTCTCCGGGTTTGCTTCAACTCCGCGTTGCGTGATCATAAAGCCGAGGAACTTCCCTGCCTCCATCCCGAAAGCACATTTTGCCGGGTTGAGTCGCATTTGGTGCTTTCGTAGGGTGTTCATTATGACCTTGAGGTCGTCGGTGAGTTGTTCGTCGGATTCGGTCTTAGCGAGCATGTCGTCTATGTAGACTTCTAGTTTGCTTCCGGATAGGTTTTGAAATATCTTGTTGACGAGTCTTTGATAGGTGGCTCCAGCGTTTTTCAGGCCGAAGGGCATCACTGTGTAGCAGTATGTCCCTTCTGAGGTGATGAACGTTGTCTTTTCTTCGTCTGGTCGGTGCATCGGAATCTGGTTGTAGCCAGAATATGCGTCCATGAAGCTGAGGTATCGATGGCCGGATGCAGCATCTACTAATCCGTCAATGTTTGGTAGGGAAAAGGCGTCCTTCGGACAGGCTTTGTTGAGGTCGGTGTAGTCGACACACATTCGCCATTTCCCGTTAGATTTTTTCACTAGCACGATGTTTGCTAGCCAGGTCGTGTAAGGGAGTTCCCTGATGAAGTTGGCTTCGAGTAGGGCTTTGACTTGCTTCTTGACCTCGGTGGCTCGGTCTGGTGACATTTTTCGCCTCCTTTGTGCCAATGGTTTAGCTTTGGGGTCCACGGCTAGCCGGTGGGACATTAGGTCGGGGTTTATTCCCGGCATGTCGGCTGGTGTAAATGCGAACAAATCTCTGTTTTGCTTCAAGAGTTGGGAGAGTTCTTCCTTGAGATCATATGGGAGGTTCCTATTAATGAAGGTGTATTCTTCTTTGCTTGGCCCTATTTGTAGCTTTTCCATGTCTCCTTCTGGCTCTGGCCTGGGTTGGCCGTCTTGCCGAGCGTCCAGATCGGCTAGGAATACCCCGGCCGCATCTCGAGATTTCTTTCTTAGGGCTAGGCTGGTGTTGTCGCATTCGGCTGCGACTTCTCGGTCTCCGTGGATGGTACTGACGGAGCCGTCGTCGGTTCTAAACTTCATGAGGAGGTATTTGGTAAAGATGACTGCGGAGAAGTCGTTGATTGTTTTTCTTCCGAGAATCACGTTATAGGCTGTGGAGTCTTTTAGAACTACGAATTCGAATAAGATTGTCTTCTTTTGGTTGCTTGTTCCTATGGTGATGGGGAGGGTGATTGAGCCATCTGGTTTGAAAAAGTTGTCTCTGAGTCCCGTGACACCGTTGCGGTGTGTTTGGAGGTTGTCGTTGTGGAGCCCGAGCTTATCGAAGGCTCCTCGGAAGAGGATGTTCGAGTCTGCCCCGGTGTCTACTAGTATCCTTCGTACTAGTCCTATTCCGATTCTTGCCGAGATGACGAAGGGGGCATCTTCGGCCGAGGTGCCGTGCTGGCAATCCTCTGGTAAGAAGGTTATTGTGTTGTCGGCCGCAATGGTTGGAGTTTGGTTTCTGACCGCCATTATTTTGAGATCTTTTTTCATTGTTAGTTTCGACTTGCTCGATATGTCCTTGCCCGTGATGACGTTTACGATGATGGTCAGGTCGTCTTTTGGGCTTTCCCTGGGGGGTTGCTTTTGGGTTCTCGGGTTACGCCCGTCTTTTTCTGGCGACCTGTCTTTTTCCATATGTCTTGGTTCTCTGATGATTTTGGCAAATTCTGGGAGTTTGCCGTCTCGTATGGCTTGTTCGAGGGCATCTTTAAGGTCAAAACAATCTTGTGTTTTGTGACCGTAACCTCGGTGGTAGTCGCAGTAGAGGGTTTTGTTGCCTCCCGTCCTTTCTTTGAGTTGTCGGGCTTTCGGAATGATGCCTCGATCTTCTATTTGGTGGTATATTTCAGTAATTGGTGCTGTCAGGGGCGTGTAATTAGAGAATTTGCCAATTCTTGGTGGTCGGTTTGTATTTGTCGGTCTAGGGTGGTCCCTTTGATTCTCTCTGGGTGGTGGATTTTGGCGAGAAGCCGAGTTGGGTGTTGCCGTGCTGCCGTTTGTTGGCGGCGACAACCTGGCTGACTTCTTCGTCATTGATGTAATCTTTGGCGACATTCTGGATCTCGTGCATGGTCCATACTGGTTTGGTGGTGAGGTGTTTGTGAAAATCTTCGTTCATGAGTCCGTCGACCGTCAGGCATTCATCGTTGAAGCGGTCGAGGTATTTCCTTGTGGATTCTTCTTGTTTTTGCGTGATCCCTAGCAAGCTGATGGGGTGTTTGGCTTTGGTGATTCTAGTTGTGAACTGGGCCATGAACTTTCGTGTTATATCGTGGAAACTGGCTATGGATCCGTTTGGGAGGGCGTTGAACCATTTGATTGCCGGCCCTGCAAGGGTTACCGGGAAGGCTCTGCATCGGACCGCGTCGGCCACTCCTTCTAGGTTCATCCTGGCCTCGAAGGCCGTTAGATGTTCCTGGGGGTCCTTGGTCCCATCGTACTTCATGTCGGTAGGTTTGTCGAAACCTTTGGGGAGTTTTGCTCTTAAGATTCTTTTTGTGAAGGGTGTAGCTCCCATTATTGTGTGGTCGTTTCTTGTGCGCTTGGTATTTCGGTATCTCCGATCTTCGTCTGAGTCGTGTTGACGACTTAGATCTCGGGAAGCGTTGCGGTTGTGTTTCTTGTTATACCGGCGATTTCTCGTGATCGTGGTCGTGTGAGGCGCTGCGACCGTCTCTCCTATCGTGTCGTCGGGTTGGTGACCTGCCGTGGCGGGATCTTGATCTGGAAGTTGCCTGGCTTCCGCGTTCGTTGTTGTGTTTTTCTCTATTAATGAGTTTGCCTTCGAGCTCCTGGACCCGGAGGCAGAGATCCTGGATGATCTGTGCCGCTTTGTCCCTTGCTTTCTCCAGATGTCGCTGGTCCGTGACGACGTGGTCGTTCGTGTGGTGGACAGTACTTGCTATCTTTGCTTGGTTTGTGACCTCCCGGTGTTCCGGGGTTGGGTTACGCGGTCGGGAGTCATCCTGGCTTGAGGGGGTTTCCTCTAGGACGTCCCCCATCCGGCTCTGCTGGCGCAAGTTTCCCACAGACGGCGCCAATGTACGAGAAGTCTCTGGTACGGGTTGAAGGGTGGATCGGGAACCTGCGAATCAAAGCGGAAGCTGGGTCGCTTGACTGGAGCAATGGGGGGAGGTACCTGCAAAGACACTCCGACGCTCAAGTCAGAATGGATCTGAGAGGTGTAAGATGTGTGGAATGAATGAATACCTGAAGGGACCTGGGTCCTCTTATTTATAGGTGATGGTGAATATTTTATCTTATCTTATCTGGCTAAGATAAGGGAGACGTTTGAATTCGAAAGTCGGTTTAGGATTTCCAGAGGGCCGGTTTTGAGCCTTCTAGGAGAAAGAGGCGGGTCGGAATTATATAAACACATAAATTTTAGTTAAAATAATTGTACATCAAAATTAATCTCAATATACATATAAAAATGTATTAATATTTTGATATTCTTTTAGTACAATATATATTGATTTTTTTTTACTATATTATCCAACCCGATAAGTCAATGATTAATTTATCGTAGATATAAATTGTTATTTAGAAGTTTGTCGGTGACTAATTAATTGTTGTATATGCGATACATGATTCAAACTCTCAATATTTATTTAAGCGAACTAGTAAACTAACTATTAGACCAATTCAAATTATTTACAATATAGATTGAATTAGTTGAATATGTATACTATTACTAGAAAAATTCTATAGAAATAATTAATTTTACCTTCTCTCCTCAATAAAAGTATTTAATTAGTTGCCTGAATTAAAGCTTATAATCATTTGACTAAATAATAACATTAAATTTTTCTTCATGTATAGTATTTTTTCAAATTATTGTTTCAATTATTCTCCCTATATAAGTCATTTTTTGATACAATTTTATACAAGTCGTTTATATTTACGCGTGCACGTTTATTTTCGTGCTGTTATTGTACGTTCTTCTTTTTCTACATTTTTTTCTTCTTACTGCACGTTCTTCTTCTTCTTCCTCTTCTTCTTTTTCATCTTCTTCTTTGTTATTTTTCTCTTTCGTTATCGTTCTCACTAACACCACCTCCTCCTCCTTTTTTCATTGTAAATTCTTCTCCTCATTCCTTTTCCTCCTTATCCTCCATCATCAGTTATCTCGTTATTGAATATAATGAATAATTCAAGTTCAGATTGTCAATTGAACCAGAACGAAATTGATTATTGTTTTGAATCCAATCAAGTGGCTAAGGTGTGGTTCGATTCTACTTAATTTTTTCATTAGTAGTTTATGATTCTGTAGGTGAATAATGTTTCATATTTATCATATTTGTAATCTAATTATTTAAATTAACTAAATAATTATATAAACGCATAAATTTTAGTTAAAATTATTGTACATCAAAATTAATCCAATATACATATAAAAAAGTATTAATATTTTGATATTCTTTTAGTACAATATATATTGAATTTTTTTTTCACTGTATTCTCCAACCCGATAAGTCAAGGATTAATTTATCGTAGATATGAATTGTTATTTGGAAGTTTGTAGCTGACTAATTAATTGTTGTATATGCGATACAGGATTAAAACCCTCAATAATTATTTAAGCGAACTAGTAAACTAACTATTAGACCAATTCAAATTATTTACAAATATAGATTGAATTAGTTGAATATGTATACTATTACCAGAAGAATTATACGGAAATAATTAATTTTACCTTCTCTCCTCAATAAAAGCATTTAATTAGTTGCCTGAATTAAAGTTTATATTCATTTGACTGAATAACAACATTAAATTTTTCTTCACGTATAGTTTTTTTTCAAATTATTGTTTCAATTATTCCCCATATATAAGTCATTTTTTGATACAATTTTATACAAGTCGTTTATATTTACGCGTGCACGTTTATTTTCGTGCTGTTATTGCACGTTCTTCTTCTTCTACTTCTTCTTCTTCTTGCTGCACCACCTTCTTCTTCTTCTTCTTCTTCTTCTTCTTTGTTATTTTTCTCTTTCGTTATCATCGTCACTAACACCACATCCTCCTCCTTCTACTCCTCCTTCTTTTTTCATTTTAATTTCTTCTCCTCCTTCCTTTTCCTCCTTATCCTCCATCATCAGTTATCTCGTTATTGAATATAATGAATAATTCAAGTTCAGATTGTCAATTGAACCAGAACGAAATTGATTATTGTTTTGAATCCAATTAAGCGGCTGGGGTGTGGTTTGATTCTACTTAATTTTTTCGTTAGTAGTTTATGATTCTGTAGGTGAATAATATTTCATATTTATCATATTTGTAATGTATTTGTTTAAATTAACAAAGTAATTATATAAACACATAAATTTTAGTTAAAATAATTGTACATCAAAATTAATCTCAATATACATATAAAAATGTATTAATATTTTGATATTCTTTTAGTACAATATATATTAATTTTTTTTTCACTATGTTTTCCAACCCGATAAGTCAAGGATTAATTTATCGTAGATATAAATTGTTATTTAGAAGTTTGTCGGTGACTAATTAATTGTTGTATATGCGATACATGATTCAAACTCTCAATATTTATTTAAGCGAACTAGTAAACTAACTATTAGACCAATTCAAATTATTTACAATATAGATTGAATTAGTTGAATATGTATACTATTACTAGAAGAATTCTATTGAAATAATTAATTTTACCTTCTCTCCTCAATAAAAGTATTTAATAAGTTGCCTGAATTTAAGCTTATATTCATTTGACTGAATAACAACATTAAATTTTTCTTATTGTATAGTATTTTTTCAAATTATTGTTTCAATTATTCTCACTATATAAGTCATTTTTTGATACAATTTTATACAAGTCGTTTATATTTATGCGTGCACGTTTATTTTCGTGCTATTATTGCACGTTCTTCTTCTTCTACTTCTTCTTCTACTTGCTGCACGTTCTTATTCTTCTTCCTCTTTTTCTTTTTCTTCTTCTTCTTTGTTATTTTTCTCTTTCGTTATCGTCCTCACTAACACCACCTCTTCCTCCTTCTTTTTTCATTGTAATTTCTTCTCCTCATTCCTTTTCCTCCTTATCCTCCATCATCAGTTATCTTGTTATTGAATATAATGAATAATTCAAGTTCAGATTGTCAATTGAACCAGAACGAAATTGATTATTGTTTGAATCCAATCAAGTGGCTGAGGTGTGGTTCGATTCTACTTAATTTTTTCGTTAATAGTTTATGATTCTGTAGGTGAATAATGTTTCATATTTATCATATTTGTAATGTAATTGTTTAAATTAACTAAATAATTATATAAACACATAAATAATTATTGTTTCAATTATTCCCCATATATAAGTCATTTTTTGATACAATTTTATACAAGTCGTTTATATTTACGCGTGCACGTTTATTTTCGTGCTGTTATATACATATAAAAATGTATTAATATTTTGATATTCTTTTAGTACAATATATATTGAATTTTTTTTTTTCACTGTATTCTCCAACCCGATAAGTCAAGAATTAATTTATCGTAGATATGAATTGTTATTTAGAAGTTTGTCGCTGACTAATTAATTGTTGTATATGCGATACAGGATTCAAACTCTCAATATTTATTTAAGCGAACTAGTAAACTAACTATTCGACCAATTCAAATTATTTACAAATATAGATTGAATTAGTTGAATATGATCAGTTATCTTGTTATTGAATATAATGAATAATTCAAGTTCAGATTGTCAATTGAACCAGAACGAAATTGATAATTATTTTGAATCCAATTAAGCGGCTGGAGTGTGGTTTGATACTACTTAATTTTTTCGTTAGTAGTTTATGATTCTGTAGGTGAATAATATTTCATATTTATCATATTTGTAATGTATTTGTTTAAATTAACTAAATAATTATATAAACACATAAATTTTAGTTAAAATTATTGTACATCAAAATTAATCTCAATATACATATAAAAATGTATTAATATTTTGATATTCTTTTAGTACAATATATATTGATTTTTTTTTTCACTGTGTTTTCCAACCCAATAAGTTAAGGATTAATTTATCATAGATATAAATTGTTATTTAGAAGTTTGTTGGTGACTAATTAATTGTTGTATATGCGATACAGGATTCAAACTCTCAATATTTATTTAAGCGAACTAGTAAACTAACTACTAGACCAATTTAAATTATTTACAATATAGATTGAATTAGTTGATTATGTATACTTTTACCAGAAGAATTTCACAGAAATAATTAATTTTACCTTCTCTCCTCAATAAAAGTATTTAATTAGTTGCCTGAATTAAAGTTTATATTCATTTGACTGAATAACAACATTAAATTTTTCTTCATGTATAGTATTTTTTCAAATTATTGTTTCAATTATTCTTCATATATAAGTCATTTTTTGATACAATTTTATACAAGTCGTTTATATTTATGCGTGCACGTTTATTTTTGTCCTGTTATTGCACGTTCTTCTTCTTCTACTTCTTCTTCTTCTTCTTGTTGCACGTTCTTCTTCTTCTTCTTCTTCTTCTTCTTCTTCTTCTTCTTCTTCTTCTTCGTTATTTTTCTCTTTCGTTATCGTCCTCCCTAAGACCACCTCCTCCTCCTTCTACTCCTCTTTCTTTTTTCATTGTAATTTCTTCTCCTCCTTCCTTTTCCTCCTTATCCTCCATCATCAGTTATCTCGTTATTGAATATAATGAATAATTCAATTTCAAATTGTCAATTGAACCAGAATGAAATTGATTATTGTTTTGAATCCAATCAAGTGGCTGACGTGTGGTTCGATTCTACTTAATTTTTTCGTTAGTAATTTATGATTCTATAGGTGAATAATGTTTCATATTTATCATATTTGTAATGTAATTGTTTAAATTAACTAAATAATTATATAAACACATAAATTTTAGTTAAAATATTTGTATATCAAAATTAATCTCAATATACATATACAAATGTATTAATATTTTGATATTCTTTTAGTACAATATATATTGAATTTTTTTTCACTGTATTCTCCAACCCGATAAGTCAAGGATTAACTTATTGTAGATATGAATTGTTATTTAGAAGTTTGTCGCTGACTAATTAATTGTTGTATATGCGATACAGGATTCAAACTCTCAATATTTATTTAAACGAACTAGTAAACTAACTATTAGACCAATTCAAATTATTTACAATATAGATTGAATTAGTTGAATATGTATACTATTCCCAGAAGAATTCTACAGAAATAATTAATTTTACCTTCTCTCCTCAATAAAAGTGTTTAATTAGTTGCCTGAATTAAAGTTTATATTCATTTGACTGAATAACAACATTAAATTTTTCTTCACGTATAGTATTTTTCAATTATTCTCCACATATAAGTCATTTTTTGATACAATTTTATACAAGTCGTTTATATTTACCCGTGCACATTTATTTTCGTGCTGTTATTGCACGTTCTTTGTTATTTTTCTCTTTCGTTATCATCCTCACTAATACCACCTCCTCCTCCTTCTACTCCTCCTTCTTTTTTCATTGTAATTTCTTCTCCTCCTTCCTTTTCATCCTTATCCTCCATCATCAGTTATCTCGTTATTGAATATAATGAATAATTCAAGTTCAGATTATCAATTGAACTAGAACGAAATTGATTATTGTTTTGAATCTAATCAAGTGGCTGAGGTGTGGTTCGATTCTACTTATTTTTTTCGTTAGTAGTTTATGATTCTGTAGGTGAATAATTTTTCATCGTTGATGGTTTGAATTGAATGTAATGTAAAAGTCTTGCATTAAAGAAAATATTTTTCTGTATTTGCAGCAAATTTGGGTGTAACACGCAGATATTTGATTGTATTGTTTAAGAATTTTTTGTGTATGTGTGTTGATAAGTTCTGCATGATTCAAAATGCTTCTTCTCCCTCCTCCTCTTCTTCTGCTATTTCTTCTTCTTCTTTTTCATCATCATCGTCTTCATCTTTTTTTTTTATTCATCTTTTTTTTCTTGTTTTATCTTCTCAAGTTTCTTCTTATTTTACTCTTTTAACAATAATAAAAATAAAAAAATCAAATAAAGAAGAAGAAGTAGAAACACACAATACTGCAAAATTACTTCGAAGAGGATGAACATACATTCATTCAACTAAAAAAAAGAAAGAAATAAGAAAAAAAAGAAGAAAAAAATGCAGTATTAGAGGAAATATTTTTTTGTATTTGCAACAAATTTGGGTGTAACACGAAGATATTTGAGTGTATTATTTAAGAATTTTCGATATATGTATGCTGATAAGTTCTGCATGATTCAAAACTCTTCCTCTTCCTCCTCCTCATCTTCTGCTGCTTCTCCTTCTTTTTTTCATCGTCATCACCACCTTCTTCTTGTTTTTTTCTTATTCATTTTTTTTATTTTATCTTCTCAAATTTCTTCTTGTTTTATTCTTTTAACTAGAATAAAAACAAAAAAAATCAAACAAAGAAAAAGAAAAAACACATAATGTTGCAAAAATATTTAGAAGAAGATGAACTTACATTCATTCAACTAAAAGAAAAAAAATAAGAAAAAAAGAAGAAGAAAAAAAAGTAGCATTAGAGGAAATATTTTTCTGTATTTGCAACAAATTTGGGTGTAACACGAAGATATTTGGGTGTATTGTATAAGAATTTTTGGTGTATGTGTGCTAATAAGTTCTGCATAATTCAAAACTCTTTCTCTTCCTCCTCCTCATCTTCTGCTACTTTTTCTTCTTCATCTTCTATTTCATATTTTCATAATTCTTCTTGGGAGAAAAAAATCAAACAAAGAAAAAAATACATAATGTTACAAAACTAATAGAAAGATGAGGAGGAAAAAAATGTAGCAATAACAGTAATAAAAAAACGACGATGAAGATGAAACACACAAAGAAAAAGGAGGAGAAACGCAAAGAAGAAGAGGGAAGAGGAGGAGGAGGAGGAGGAAAAACGCAGGATACAAAGAGGAACAACGTGATTTCACGCGCGCGTTAAGTAAGTGACTTGTATGCCAAAAAGACTTATATGTGTAGCAGTACTCTTATTGTTTCTATATATTTATTGTATTTGAGTAACATTTACAAACATTTTTTATAATTAAATTTAACTAAATTCATACAAATTCAACAAAAAAATGTGTATGTCCATTATGTGGTATTTTGTTTTCGTATTTCTTTAGCACTAAAATTTTGTTACGAAATACAAAAAATTTTATTATAGAACACATAATTTTTGACACACAACACATAAACTTATGAATATAACATAGAATTTTTTACACATAACACAAAAATTTATTAATATAATACAAAAGCTTATTTGTGTTGTACATCAAAATTTATTATTTAGTATTTTTATTTAATATATACAAAAACAAGAAGTGAAAAAAAAAGACGACGATAATAATAAAGGAGGATGAAAAAGAAAAAGAAGGAGGAAAAGAAATTAACGAATCGATGATAACATTGACTATGGCGGCAGCAACAATGATGATAATGGAGATGATGGTGGTGGCAATAGCGACAACGACACTAAAAAAATAAAGAAGAAAAAACAGCGACAACGACGGTGTGGCAACCACGAAAAGCGTTATTATATTTTAGGGTTATGCTACGTGTACACTAAAATCAGCTACCAAAGTCAACCACTAATATAAAATACATGCTGGGATATAAATACACTGTGAAAATAAATTAAACCACACATGTATTTATACACAAATACATTAGTGGCTGATTTTAGTGTACAAATAGCATTTCTCTAAAATTATAAATATATGGTAAGTTCTACCTAACCCCCTCTAAATCAACATGTAAATTACCCTCTATGACGTGACACATGTTAATTGGATGTTTAGTTTTAGTATAAGTTAATTTAGAGTTTTTTAATTTTAATATGGGGATTCTGATGGAGTCTAACAGCGTTATGAAGGTTTAGGGTGTATTACGAAAATGTGACGGCGTGGTAAAACAAATCGGACGGAGCGATTTGGTGGGCAGAAATCGGATGGACCGATTTCAGGGTGGAGATGGGTCGCAAATCGGTGCCACCGATTTGAGGACAATAGCCAGGTGTCACGCATGCACGCAGGTCCTGGTTGGCCCGTGACACTCCTTCTCCCAATGCAAGTGATGTAAACCCCTCCCCCCAACATATCATTTTCACTCTTCTTCGTGAATCTCTCTCTCAACCCCACACTTTCCTCTCTGAACCCCA
>NC_029790.2:131614669-131618318 GCF_000816755.2 Arachis ipaensis | reverse complement strand
TTTTATTATTAAGTATATGAAGTCGTCGTAATACTTCTTGCTATCAGAGTAGCGCAGCCGGAAGCGTGACATTCTGATAGTGATGGTGTTACATTTTGGTATCAAAGCGGTTCATCCTGATTAGAGCCTTGAGGATGGACTGACCATGCTTTATTGCATTCTCTGAGTGTCTGTCATGTTGTAGGTCTTGTCCAAGTAACAAGAATTAGAGTTTTATGCACATGACTGTCTATTGATTAATACTGTTAGCTTATCGTTGCATAACTGCTGATGTTAAGTCTGGCCAACTTAATGTTAAAAGTTATGTCTACGAAAAAGTTAATGGGTTATCATAGATAAAGTAAGATTGATAAGTGATACGATTCATGGGCTTTGACAGCGTTAGAAATTAATTTTGAAGTTAATTCCGTATCGACGTATAATCCTTTAATCGTGCCAAGTTATCTGACGTATCATTTATTTCTCTTTTCTTCATTTTAGAATCATTTGCTTGACTATATCTTGAAAAGTAATTTGAATTTTCTTACGCAGAATCTAGTTGATCGGTTCTTGGTTTTCTGTTTTGATTCTTACAATGTGGTCATCGATTTTGAATTCCTGTACATGAGCTAGGAAAACCTTTGAATTGACTCAAACCTGCACTGTTTATTTAATCCTCTCGAAAATTTTGTTTCAGTCCTTTCTAAAGAAGTTTTGATTTGATTTGATTTCTGTTTTAATGTATTCCTATAATTTTGCTTGAATCTTTTAAAATATCTCTCTTAAGAAGTACATGCACAGCCTTTAATTTTAAGCGGTTTTGAACTCTGAGAGTTATTGTCATAGTAAACTAATTATGCCTCTATTTTTTGTATTTTATTTGTATTTGCTTTGTTGTGATACTTTATGTCTTATAGCATTCTTTTTGAATTCTTACTTAGGATCTTTTAAAGGAATTCCACTTTTATTCTTCGTTATCCGATTATGCCCACAACTTTTTTTTTAAGAGTCTCAACAAGATTGCCCTTACTTTTGTACGTACTTTCTTATGTGGATTTTGAAAGCTTTTATGTGGTTTGAATACAACTTAAATTCTTCCAACCATATTACAGTTTTCTATGCAAATTCTTACTTGATTATATACTTGAGTATCTTCCAAGATTTTGCATTTTTCCTAGTTAAAATTAACAAGCTTTTCATACCTTATTTTGACTTAAACCTGTCTTAGCACAATACAACACTTATGTTTCTAAATTTCCTTTGAAAAACATTTGCCTCATATCTTCCTTTAAGAAGGTGAAATGATTTTCTTAGTTCTGTCTATTGTTAATGGATGTCCTAATTAAGTGTGTTCTATGTCATCCTCTTAACATCTTATAAATATTGTCTTGAATCATGTTATTTTCTCTTTTGTGAACTTTGCATGTCTTTTATTCGGCCTACATTTGTTTTGGCTGAATATATTCACTTTTCTTACGATTCCTATTGAAGTTCTTTGATTCAGATCTCCTAGAAAAGATGTAAATTGACCCTCGTTCTGGAATATTTCATAGTTTCTAACCTTGATTTCTTCTTCGTGATCTGTGTATCTCCTTGATGTAAACTGAACTTGTGTTGGTGAGGTGCATCATCCTTTATAGTCTATTTCTAGGATTCTTGTGTTAGATTGAAAAAGTTTTGAATTGACTCTTTCCTTATTTAATTTTGTTTCACAACTACCCTTCGAATTTTTGATGAGACCACTCTTAATTTAGCATATACTTTCCTACGTGGATTAAAGAATTTCTTTATATGATTTAAATCTATCTATCTGCAATACTCCATCTATTTTTTTTTATAAACATGTGAAAACAAATTTCTATTTTTGATTTTCTTCATTGACTACTAGAACTTGATTTACTCTCAATTTTATCACAATTTTTATACATATTCTTATGAGATTTTGCATCTAAGTATTTTTTTTAAGATTTTTGAGAAAATATTTTTGCTCATAGCTTGATTAAGTTCTATTTTATAAATTTTGCTTATCTAATTTTAATTTGAGTTGTTTTGATGTAATACCTTTTATATTTCTTTCGAAAAAGTGAATTCATTCCTTTTTGAGTTTATCCATTCCTTGTGGACGCTACCATTGATTTTTAGTAATCTTTTCAACTCAGCTTAGATTCGGTTCAAAAGAGTGCACCGTTCTTCCTTTTGATTGTTTCTTTCGAAGTCCTTAGATTCAAATTTCTTCCTAGGATTACAACTTGAATTCCTATCAACCTCGCATTTATTTTTATGTAGATTCTTATTTTATTATGATAAATGTCTTTCAAGGTTTTCAAGAAAATATTTTATCCTTAGCCTAACTAAATTTTCATTTCACAAATCTTGCATAATTTAGTTCGACTTGAAATTGTTTTAATATGATGCAATATTTATGTTTTTACCAATTCTCTTGAATCTTGTATATAATCGCCCTGCTCTCTTTTAGGATTTCTATTGAAGTTCTTCGAAATCAAAATTCTTTCCTACTTGTATTTCAATTCTTTCTTCTGACATACTTCACGACTTTTAACCATCCTAGTTTGTTGGGGACTACAACCATTTCTTCATATTTTTGTGAACTTTACGCTTCTCTAATTTGGTTTCAGTTTGTTTTGATCCAATTTACCACTATCCTTTTCTTGTTTTCTTTGGAGTTCCTAGATTTAATATTTCCTATTAAGATGCGAAATGACTCTTTCCGAAATATTTTCTCATGTCTATACATTGTTGCTTAGTTGTAATCCAACACCTCCTTCCGAATTCATGTGAATCTTATCCTTGTTGCTGTTCTTTCTTTTCTATCGTCTATTATCCTTCTGAGTATACTCGAGATTAGTTTTGGTGTCTTGTGCGACCGTTAGACTTAGTAAACGACACATTAGTCCTTTAGGACACGTTTGATGAACACAAAAGGAGAAATTTGTAAACATACGACGTAGCAAGGAGTTGTGGAACCTTGTTTCATGTAAAAGAGTTTTATTGATATTAAGTTTGTAACTACTAAAATCCGCAAAGTGTTTGATGAGGTTAAGAACCCTCGGATGAGTTGATCGATGAAGTACGATTGAAAATGGTGGAGATAAGTTATGTGAAATTTAAATAGTGGAATATCTGAGTTAGTGCGAGATCAATGTGCGAATGTTAAGCACATCGTTTTAACCCCAGCTTGTTTGATAACCTTTCACTGCCTTGCTTGCCATTACATGTTTGAACTATGTCATCATTTGCATCAAGTTTGTCTTGTAATTTCTATCTTGCAATCGCACTCCTACCAACATATCTTTATGCTATTAAGTAATCAAAGTATTTGAAACTATATCAGTATGAATGCTAAGGTTCTTTGCTCTTTACATAAAGTGTTAAAACCATCTAACGTTTTCTGTAATACATTAATTTTCGAGGACGAAAATTTTTATAAGGTGGGTAGGATGTAAGACCCATAAATTTCAAAAAAAATATTATTATGAGTTAATTTCAATTTATTTATTTATTAAAGACTTTATTTATAGAAATTATTTTATCAGAGATAATTAAATCAAATATTGATAATTAAATTAGAAATTTTACTTAATTTATAATTATTGAATAGTTTTTATATTAAACTATAAATTTTAATAATTTCAAAAGAATAAGAATCTTA
>NC_029790.2:131608274-131614540 GCF_000816755.2 Arachis ipaensis | reverse complement strand
TAATTAGCAAATTTATAATTAAATAATATTTTAAAATAATTTTGAGAGATTAAATTAAATTTTAATTAATACTCTATATCCCTAATTTTATTAAAATTACCTAAACTACCCAAACCCTAACCCCTCACTGCCACTCACACTCACCGCCTCATCCACTGCTACCCTTCCCATATACACACGCATCCACACCCATGGAAAAAAAAAAGAAAAGAAATGAGAGGGGAAAGAGGGAAACGAAAACAGGAAAGAAAGAAAAGGGGAAAGGGAGAAGAGAGGGAGAACAGTGAGGAGGGGAGAGCATCGCCGGCAGAGGAAGGCGGAGGAGGAGTCGCCGCTGTCCAGTTTGCCACTGCGCTCTGCCCTGTCTTGTGTCGCCACCGCGCCGTGCGTCACCGCCGATCTGCCTCGAAGCCATCATCGCGAATCAAAACTGAGGCGAGAGAGGCAACCGCGCGAGGAGGAGGCGTCACCGTCCCGTGGAGTCGCGCCGCCGCTGCTGTCCGTGCCATCGCCGTCGCCCTCACCGCGTCGCGCCGCCACAAAACCGTCACCGTCATCGAGCCCGAGACGGAGAAGAGAGCGCGCTCGATGAGTGAGAAAGGATGGAAGCCAGGTTTTGTCACTGTACAACTCCATTGTTACCTCTGCTGTGCCCTATTGAAGCTTCTGACCGCGCCTCTGCGTCGCCGGAGCTCCACGCCACCGCTGCCGCCGCCAAAAACCATCTCTGAAGCCTGTTTGCTTGGTAAACACTAAACCTTGCTTCAGCTTCTTTGTCTATTAAGTCGATTTTCACCGTTAGAGTGGTTGCTGAGGTTGTTTGTGTTAGGATATACGGTCACCGCGAGTTTCTCTGCCGCCGTTTCACTTGCCGCCGCAGGAAGTCCATCGCCGTCTTGTTGTTACCGCCGCCAGAACCATCGCCAGACTTTCTATAGTTTGGTTCAGTTATTATTCCTTCATTAGGGTAAGAGTTTATATTTTGGAACCTTTCAAAATCTGTATTCTATTATGTTTGATTAGAAATTCTGAGGTTTTGGTAACGTAGGGTTGAATCCCGATTACTGCATGTCATGATTAGGCTATTGTTGTTGCTTCGAATGGTATGGAGCTGAAGTTGCATCTACCGCCGTTGCGAGCCAAGAGAAAATGAAAGAGAAAATGAGTTTGTGATGCGTTCTAGAGTTTTCGAGTTTCAACTTCCGAGGTAGGGGTTTTCTTAAAATTCATTTTATCTTATAGAGTTGTTATAAATAGATATTAATGTGAGAAATATATGTTTGTGATTATGATTGTCTTATAAATGTGGTTGTTTGTTGGACTGAATGACTGATTGCTTGATTGCTTGAGTAGTTTGTGATTGCTGAAAAGAAATTAGTTTGAAAGTTTATTTAGTTGATTATTATGAGAAGTGGCTTACTTGGTTTTGAAGCTGTTTTTGAGAATGTAAACGAATCGATTTTGGAAGATGATTAAGATTTGGAAATGGTTGAGAAAAGGTTTGAGAAATGTTTGGATGGAACCCGAAAAGGGTGGCAGAATCCGAGTTTTAGAGGAGATGCTGCCGAAATTTTATAAAATTGGAAGTTTTGTTTGAAGTGATTGTTTAAAAAGATTTAGTTCTTAAATGTTATATGTTTAAGATTGATTTATTTAGAAAAGAAAGAACTATGTTTTGGTTTGAGATTGTTGATTAACAAAAGAAAAGGGATGATGAGAATTGATTTGAAATATGATTTTTGAATGAATTTGGAAATGGGATATGGATTGACGAATGATGAATGAATTATTTATGTGGCTTATGAATTTGAAATATCTGAGATACGAGGTTCCCTGGATTAAGTGCCGTGGCTTGCCACCACGTGTACCAGGTTGAAAACTCGATACTCTGTTGACCTACGACGTAAGTGTGACCGGGCACTATATAAATTCCCGGGAATGTTACCCCCATTGAGCAATATTGATTATTTGAGAAAAAGCTATGCATAGACTCTTGGGGATGCACGTCGGGGGACAGTCTAAGGACAATTCAGACTTGTCGGGTTGGCTGGATAACCGACAGATGAGCCTCATCAGCCATAGGACAGGCATGCATCATATGCATTTTTATGCTTTGCTTGGGTTTGAACTTGTTTTGGTTTGCCTAATTGCTAAACTGTTCTTAACTGCTACTTGAACTATTTGCTCTAACTGCTACCTACTTGTGCTTTCCTTGTCTGTCTTGCCTGTGTTTGTCTTGGCGTGCTACATTTGAGAATGAACTTTGGTGTTGAATTAATGACTGTGTTGTCTGGTTGTGTGGTTGGTTTCTGATTGAGATTTTCTTATAAGAAAGGAAAGGTTTCAGACTTCTGAAAGGTTAAACATTATTTCTTTGAAAATGTTTTGAATGATTTCCTATTGGTTTTAAAAGATTCATAAGGCAATGATAATCACTGAGTTTGAAACCAGTTTTCTTATTAAATATCTTTTTATGACAACTTTGAAACTGCATGGTGAGACCGTGTGGTTAGGTTCTCACCCCCCTACAGTTTTACCTTTTCAGGAACCGGATGAAGAAGCATTAAGAAGAGTTATATTGCGTTTGGTTTATATGCTGTTGTATTAACTAGATTATTTTCTTCCCTCGTCTTTGTTATTACAAGTTTATAAGAGGGATAGGAATTGTATGTTTTATATGTATATTATATTGAATTATTAGGTAAGGAGTCTTTGACGTTGGAAATGACTACAAGCACGAAAATTAGCAAAAGTTTATCCACATGTCATTGTCATACATAAATTCAAATGAAATGTAACAAAAGTTGTTACTAATCGTCGGCTGGTCCAGCACTAGGTCCACCAATTTGACGACATCTACTTCGACTATGACCCTCGCCACCGCATTGCTTGCATCGCCTAGGGCGACGCAACATACGAGTGTCCATCTCATTCAAGAAGCGGGTCGTCTTCGGACGACCTTTGGCCACACGTCTGAGGAACGGGTTTCCAACGAATCGAGGCCCCTGGTAAGCAGGCCATGTTGCAGGATTCCTGAGTGGCCTAAACCTAGCCCTGTATACTCTTCGAACTTGGTCCATCTTGTATACATCATGAACGTACACTTGCCAATCCAACCGCTGGTTTGCACAACATGCAAACACATGTCGACACGGAATTCGGTCAACCTGGAATTCACCACAGTCGCAACGACGGTGGCGTAGGTCAACTGCATACTCAGCCCCACTTGGCATCTCGCGTACCTCGAATACCTCATTCTCTCTATCAAAACAGCTAACCTGTATGTTACTCGATGCTCGTTGATTTGCATGCAGCTTGGAGGTCACCACTTCAGAGAACACAAGTCCATTATTAATTCGGGCTTCAGCCTCGGCTCTTTTCCTTGTGAACAACTCGTTCAGTCTGTAAAATGTAGCCTTAACAAGGGCTGTCACCGGGAGATTGCGTGCACCCTTTAAGACAGAGTTGATGCACTCCACAAGATTGGTCGTCATATGACCCCACCGGTAACCACCATCAAATGCCAAAGCATACTGCTCACGTGGGATCCGATCAAGCCAGTTGGTGTAAGCCTCACCCCGTTCCTTTAATCGTTCATAGCGCATCTGGTACTCCTTGATCGTCCTCGAGTATCCTATGAAAAACATTTAGTCAACGATGGAAATCATTATACTTTCTCGTACTTACAATCACATCAAACTTCATTGTTTTCACACTTACCAATGTTGACGATGAGCTTCTGCAAGTAAGGTGCCTTGAACTTCTTCAAGAAGTTTGACTCAATATGCCGGATACAAAACATATGGAATGCTCTAGGAGGAGACCAATCACCATTACTTCTTTCAATAGCTGACCTAATAGAATCGTGTCGATCAGAGATAAGTCCCACTCCATCACGTGTCACCACATGTTGACGCAAGTTACTCAGGAAAAAGTACCATGCATCCGAAGTCTCTCCCTCCACTATGGCAAATGCAATAGGTACTATGTTGTTATTACCATCCTGTGAGACTGCAACCAATAAACAACCCTTGTATTTTCCATACAAATGAGTCCCGTCCACCTGCACCATTGGCTTGCAGTGTCTGAAGGCCCTTATACAAGGATAATAGCTCCAAAAGACTCTATGCAATACACGTATATCAGGAACCAAATCATCCCCCTGGTAAGCAGGCATTGTTTCAAAGTGAACCACTGCGGATGGCTCCTTTTGACACATGGCCTCAAACCATATGGGCAAAGCTTCATACGATGCTTCCCAACCACCGAAAATTGATTCCACCGCCTGCTGCTTTGCTAACCAAGCCTTGCGATAACTGATGGTGTAGTTAAACTTTGACTGGACTTCAGCAATGATTGATTTCACCTTTATAGACGGGTCAACTTCTACCAACGGCTTAATTGCTTCTGCAACTGTCTTCGAATCCAGCTTCGAATGGTCTTGAGAAATAGTTGACCTGGTACACGTGTGACTTCCATTGTACCTCCTTATCTCCCAACAGTACTTCTTATGCATTTTGGTTACCCTGATCAACCAGTCACAACCATTACCATATTCTGTACATTTGGCATAGAATGTCGTGGGTTCCGACTCATATACCCGATAGTCTACACCTCTCCGGATGGTATAATCTTTCATTGCCTTGATTACTGCCTCCCTTGAACTGAATTTCATCCCCACTGTGAACTCACCATCCGCCACAATAGGAAGGGCTGCATACAGCAAAAGAAAGAAATCCTTTATTATGTCCTCAGTAATAAATTACTTACTACAACTCAAATACTAAACACACGTGAACGGAATAACAACATCTAATGGATTCTCACACACAAATTGAACCCCCTCATATGTTTCCAATAAAATCTGCCCGTAATAATAAATTTTCAACACAACTCTATCATCCATAATAGTATACGTACCTGACTAAACTCACTATTCCAGAAATTTATTCTACTTCAACAGGGAGGGAAAAAGAAAGAAAAAGCAGAGGAGGAGACGAAGAACAGCTGGGACGGCTACGAAGAATTGAATGCGACTTCTGTGAAATTTTTCATCTTAGGAATGCACTTACAGGCAAATCATAGGGACCGACCGTGTTCGTATCGAAATTTGTGCGCATCAGAAATCGGTGGGTCCGACCGGTCCCCTCACGGATTAAAAAAAAATTTCCTCTCCCTTGAAATCGGTGGGACCGATTTCCATCCTCTTTGTTAACCCACAAATCGGTTGCACCGATTTCTAGCTCAACAACCTCACACAATTCGGACCCACCGATTTGTGTTCCTTCCTCAAATTGCTTGAAATCGGTGGGTCCGATTTCTTTCCCACAAGATTCCAAACTCAACGCCGTCATAACAGTGTAATTCACCTGTAATGATCATAATCCAGCTAAACTCACGCCAATAAATCATATCAAAAAAAATGAGCCAGTTAATTTAACCCATATAAGAGTCAACATCTTAACTAAAGTAGGACTATTTTATAATTAAATATTTTTTTAAGATGAATGATTAGATAATTTTTGTAAATATTAAAAAGTAAATTTATATGTTTTTACATTTTATAAAAAAAAAAAGAAATCCTAAATTTATATGTTTGCATCTTTAAGACGAGGGGCAGTCCAACCAGCATTTTCTGTGAAAAATGAGAAAATAAACTGAGAAATTCAATTGAAATTGTACTTATGTTTCTTATGAATGATCGAAATTGGGGGCAATTACAATCAATTCCAACTTCGATATATGTGACAAAAATTAGTGAACATCTGCCTCGCTTTCTTTTCTTCCTTTCCTCTCTTTTCTTATACCAGATAATGAACAGTGGATGGATGAAAGCACTGTATCAAATATGTGCACAGCAGCAGCGATGTTTTGGAGGTCGGTGACGGCACGACAGACGGAGAGAACGTGACACCCAATGAGACAGTTATGTTCGGGTGGTGCGACGACGGCGACGAAACGGGAGAGGAGTTATAGAGAAATTAAAGTTCAATCTCTGGAAGCATGATTTGGGAAAGAAGCAAAGATTCAGTTTTTAGTATTTTAGTAAATTATACAATTATCCATTTTGGGTTATAATTTAATTTCAAAATAATTTAACCATAGTTAACATAACAACTAATTAAAGAGCGACATGTCATAGAGGGTAATTTACATGTTATTATAGGAAGAGTAGAGTAGAATTTACCTAAATATATATATGTGATCATTTCATATTCTTATATGTATCGTTGCAGCAGTGGTTAATTATTGGCTACTTTTTCCGT
>NC_029790.2:131600128-131608260 GCF_000816755.2 Arachis ipaensis | reverse complement strand
CTAAAATTATAAAAATATCTTTTAAATTTTATAATTTCATGAAAATAGAAATATATATGAAATGTGACTACTTTCAAAGTTTGTTTTAGGAATTTTTTTTTGAGAGATGATTTCATGAGAATGTTATCTTTATATAAAGTACTAG
This sequence comes from Arachis ipaensis, assembly GCF_000816755.2. Lineage (NCBI taxonomy): Eukaryota > Viridiplantae > Streptophyta > Magnoliopsida > Fabales > Fabaceae > Arachis > Arachis ipaensis. Next base: position 131,608,115 of record NC_029790.2, on the reverse strand, counting down.
GACTTATTGTATTGTATTTGTATTAATGTCATCTTTCTCTTAATAGACTTTATGTTTTATTGCGTTCATAAATTGACCAAGTGAATTGTTCTTTTATTTTTTTGTTGATTTGTTTACAACTAAATAAAAAGAGTCTTGCGTATGGATATTAAAATGCATACATACAAATTTTAAAAGTCATACATATGAATAAAGAAGGCATAGATGTAAATAAATAAGACAATAACATAAACATAAGTACTATCCTAACCTATTTAATCATGCTACTCTCTATCGCCACTATTATGGCCATGAACATCAAAACCACCAAACAAGTGAAACCCTGTACCAACACATCGTTGCCACTCAATACGCTTGTTATCAGGTACATTTGGCACTTGCATCCTGGTAGGTGCTTGAAATGCCCCTCTATGATGAGCTTCGGCTGAGATATCCATTGGCCTAGGATTATCAAATACGGCATCTGAGGATAGAACCCTATGAACCACCCGATGCCACCAGTCAAAGTACCCAGCAGATGGACTTAGATTAGCAACTCTTTCGATCCTAAAGACGGAATCAACCTTGTTATTCCAATGCAGATGCCACGTCTGATAATAAGTGGAGAACCATTGATCTCCATCCCTACCATCCTTCGCAAGCAGTTAGTCTGTGTTAAGAGCCGGCTTCGAAAGATGTTGTATGTCGCCGAGCTGCAGTACCACTCTATCAAGGCAAAATATATTAGGCTCGTGATCGCTCACCATAACCTATAGTGCTCCTCGGCCTGGATCTCTGGATGAACAATAGCTACCACCTCAGCAGCACAATCAAGTTCCCACAAAAACTATAAAGGATAAGCTAGGACTTAGAAAACACCATAAAAAGAGGCATAATGTCAACTGTGTATGCTACAAATGCCACATCTAAACCATTTATGTGTCGATCACGCAATCTGTCCAAAACAAGGCGCATCTAAACTACTCTTTCCTCCTTACCATCGGAGGTTGGTACATATGTCGCCCACCTATAATTTTCGTTGTTAGCAGAGCATAAAAAAAAGGATAATACATTAAAATAAATATGTATAACACACAAAACATTAAATGATACCTGGATGCCAACGGAAAACCAAATGTGTCAAAACCACTCGGCTTCAGCATGGGGAACTGCCAGAAAATCCAGGACTGTAGTAGCTAAAGTGGTCCGACCAAGTTAACGACATTTCTTTGGCCACCCGACACATGCATCCATACAACCAGGCCAGTGCAACTAAGCCCCAGCTATAATTGCCCAACTTGTCAAGTCTCGCAACAAACAGTAACCACCGAAGGTGAACCCGGTTGCCATTCTTGTCACCGAAAAGCTGCATGGATGGTAACATCATAATGTAAGCACAAGCGTATATACGCACTGTCTCTTCACTCGCATTGGCTGAGAGCACCCAAAATCTCTCATAAAACCATGTGAAGTTGATCGTCATTTACTTGACCCTATTCGGTGGCGATAGCTCGCCGAATAACTCCTAAAACCACTTCCATACTGGTCTCTCGGTGGGAATGAACTGCTCAAAGTCAATGAGGCACTCACTAGCAACCTCTCCCTCAACAGACAACCTCAACTGATAAGCCACATCTTGCAGCATGGTGCACTCCCCTGAATTATTTATAAATTAAATATTTCACATATAAAAGATGAATACATAAATTAATAAAAAAATAAATTGATACCAATCAAATTTTAATAGAAAAAAGACTAACACTTGAATTATTTATAAATTAAATAATTCATAGATAAAGGAGTAATACATAAATTATCAAAAAATTCGTATTAATCAAAATTATTTATAAAAATATCCCAACTACACATCAAAGTGACATAAAATATGAACGGAACAACAAACAACTAACATATAAAGAGAACAACTAACCTCTTTATTGATGCTTCCAGCTACGTGAATACTGCCGTTCAATCGGTACAAACGATTTTGTTCTCCCATGACCCTACCTTGCCCGAATATCGCTGTCAAGTGATTCTCTTCTAAATTCTCTCAAATCCAAAAATTGAAATATTCAAGCTAAGAATGCAATCTATCATTGGCTATCACAGTTTTATGCAAATTTCATCTCCTTTATAAACTGCGGTAGGGGTCTTACAGTTTATGTACAAATGTTTCTCTTCATAAACTGCAGTAGAAGTCTCGCGATTTATATAAATTTTAAATAGGACAGGTATATAGTGAGTTTCAGATTATTTGCTTAAATATGAANNAATGTATACATACGGTGCAAAAAAAGGATTACATCGACGTTCAATTTTTTATATTGCCACACCTTAAAAACTACTCAAACCATTCATCACAAGTTGAATAAATACAAGTATTTTTATTAAATAGCATGGCAGTTACATTCTTAATTCTTAAGTAATCACTATTTTTATAAATTTTAATAAATTCCATTCACGTAAACTTTCATATAAAATTAGATAGCCAATTAAGTTTTTTTGTAATCAACACTTTCGTGTGTGTCTGTTTGTGTGCATTTTCCTTATATTGTTACTATATATAAAATATGAAATCTTCATCTTCGTTGTTGATTTTTCTTATTAATAATGTGATGATTAATTTTAGAAAAACCAATAAAAGAAATGTATTTAGCTGTACAATATCATTTTAACTTATACTGATATGTTTGTATTGTCTTATAATCTTATTATCTAATCGGAAAAGTGAGTGCATCTAAAGAGTGTAGAGAAGCAAATTTAAGCCATACTCTATGCACGGGTGATGGTGAACAAGATTAAAATTTAGTTTAATTTCACTATAGGTTTCTTTAATTTTATAACTTTTTCAAATTAGAAATTTAGTTATTCAAAGAAAAAACTTTCCACGAGCAAGGCTTTAGATCATTTAACTTTTCTTTATTATTTTTTTATTTTTTGATAAAAGATAACTCTTGTCTTCTTAACTTTTAAGCATTAGAAAGGGACTGTCTATTATTATTTATTTGAGTAAAAGACAAATAGATTCTTGATCTTTTTAAATGCAGACATTTCTATTCCACATGATTGAAAAATACATTTAAATTCGTCACTTTATAAAACGCGTGACAATTATACTCTTCCGTCGAATTGGGACTCAAAACGACAACAGAGAATATTGACTTGGAGGAGTGGAGACTGAGCTGTCCGTTTTAGTTGATGATGTGGATGGGGAACAAATTGTTAATGGACAAATTGATCCTTATGCTTCTAAATTGTCCTTTTATATACTCCGTAGAGGACCATACGGCGATGCTGCCACCGCTTCCGATGAACCGCCCTCGTCATATCACTGGCAACAGCAACTTGAAAATGACACCACCGCCTGCTACTTTGGGGATTCATTCTCAACCATAAGAGATCATTTTCTTCACCAGCTCCACATCCCTCCTACTTCTTCCTCCTCTTACTTCGAAGAACCACCGCTGCCGCCGCCGCCTACCTTGCCTACTCTATGTTATAACAGTTATGGTGGTGTACCCCTTTAACATGACATGAGATCTTCCTCCTCTTCTTTTTCTTTCCCTTCTTCTTCAATTAGCTGCAAGCCTGCAACAACGAACATATTCTCGAACATGATTTATAAGGACCAATTTGTCTATTAACAATTTGTTCTCCATCCACATCATCAATTAAAACGGACAAGTCAGTCTCCACCCCCTCTAAGTCAGCATTTTTTGTTGTTGTTTTGAGTCCCAATTCAACGGAAGGGTATAATTGTTACGTGCATAGTTATCAGAACCGAACCGGTAATCAACCCGGTCATATGACTGGGTCACCGGGTTACTGGTTCAACCAGTGGGTCACTAATTCACCCGGTTAACCCGGTCATAACTAAAAAAAATATAAAATTATATTAATAAAATTGAAATAATGTCTTAAAACTTAAAATGCGAGTCTTACAAACATTAATAATCAAATATCAAGTCTTAAACATAACTAATAATCTAAAAGAAGAGTTAATAAACTCGTTTTTAGTACAAAATATGTTCTCAATTTAAATCAACTAGAGCAAGTTAAAGATAACACAATCATTAAATCAAGTCCAAGGGGTGAGCTCAAAGTCGGCATCAACATCTTCATAGGGCAAATTAGGAGCTTGATCAACATTTCCCTCATTTTGATTTGTATCCATATCTTCTATAGCATTGTTACTTGGTCCATCATTATCTTGGTCATCTTCCAAATTTAATTGATCTACATTTGTGTATTTTTGACAAATCAATATCAAGAATAATTTGTAATAGCAACTGACAATTAAAATATTCAAGCAATCGAAGAATTTACCAAGATCATCCAAAGTTGGTTGAATGGACATATTTGCCAAATCATTTCGTAGAGCATCAACCTCTTCAGGAGTTAAAAACAGCGGTGAATCTTCCAATATCCAATCCGAATTGTGTTGGGAATAATACACCATTCCCCCTTGAGAAAATACCTTTCACAGAGAAATAAAATAGACACAATCACAACACAAGAATTTAACGTGGAAACTCCAATTACTGGAGAAAAAACCACGGTCGTTGCCAAATGACAACCAGAGAATATCACTATGTGAAAATTGTTACAACACATAGACTTCTTTCTCTCTAACACCGGAACCCCAGTACACCCACACTCTCAAAGCAAATATTTAACTACACCTCACAACACTCTCTAATCAAAGAGTATAGAGGAAAAGAAAAAGTCAGATACAAGCTTTAAGTGTTTCCGACTGGTGCAAAAAATATGGAGAACTTAGCCTCATATTTATAGCCTAGGCCACCCACTCCATTTGCTATCCTAAGCAATGTGGGACTAATTCAACCAAATCATAACAATCTCCACCTTGATTGAAATAGTCACACATCTTCAGCTTCCATAGTCAACACCGACAATTCTTTGCTGCCATTGTCTATACCAACAATCATAGTTCAGAGAACTATCATACTCCACCATGAAAGTATACTCACTTGGAATTAGACTACTCCAAGCATTTCGCCTTGGTACAGATCGAAACCTTGCTAAAAATTCATGGTGCAACTTCTAAATTGGCTTTTCCTGGAAGTTCTTCAGCCATCGACATAACTCCGCCACACACCTTGCATCTCAACGCCAACCAATGCCCGTGTGCAATTGTGGACCCGATTGCCACAACTTATCCTTATCCATGGCAGTGCGGTAATACCATGAGGATACTTCTTGTCTTCTAGAGAACATCATCTTCTCTCATAGAGAGAGCAACCAGAGATCTTCTCCTTCAACGCCTTGTGCAAACCTGATTGTATCAACACATCATTGCCTTGTATTTGCCACAAGCCAAAATTGATTCTTCCATCAAATTTCTCTATTTCAAGCTTCACAGCACTTGAATATCCTGACATTGTTGCAACCGTATACTGGAATAGTATAACTCAACTGTAGACCGTGCACTAGGAAGGGTCCCCAGGAAAGAGAGGTGGGTCACAATGGATACACTTAAATACCAAGTCTTTCCTTAGCCAGAACCTTTCCAAACTGCACTCTCACAGTGTCACACTGCCTTCCAGCAACAACAACAGCAACCAAAGATCAACCTCAAGCCACAGGACAAAATTCTTTTCTGATGTGGAAGGTCAGACTAGGCTGCAACCACAGAACATACTAAGAATAAATCCCACCGAACCGAAGCTCTGATACCACATGTTGGGAATAATACACCATTCCCCCTTGAGAAAATACCTTTCACAGAGAAATAAAATAGACACAATTACAACTCAAGAATTTAACGTGGAAACTCCAATTACTGGAGAAAAAAACCACGGCCGTTGCCAAATGACAACCAGAGAATATCACTATGTGAAAATTGTTACAACACATAGACTTCTTTCTCTCTAACACCGGCACCTGATGCGTGAGCATCTTTCCTATCTTTTCCTAGTGAATTTGCATCTAACTTGTTGAGTTTAATTAAGAATTAATTATATTTTAGCCACTATGGATGCTATTTTGAGCTTTGTGCAATTTTATTCATTTTAGGTAGCATTCGGATGGATTTGATGAAGTTTCTGCAGAGAAAGAGAAGAAACCAAGGAGATGACCAGCGAATACCGACGCGGACGCATGGCTCACGCGACCGCGCGGAATGGAGGAAATCTCAATGACGCGATCGCATGCCTGATGCGAATGCGTGGGCTGGAATCTGCACAAATGACGCGAACGCGTGACCGACGCGTCCGCGTGACTCGCGAAAAAGGACCATCGATGCGTGCGCGTGACCGACGCGTCCGCGTGACATGCGCCACGTGCAGAAAACGCAGAAAGACGCTGGGGGCGATTTCTGGGCTATTTTGACCCAGTTCTTAGCCCAGAAATCACAGATTAGAAGCTGTAGAAGGGACAAATCAAGTGGTCCCCCACCCATCAGCTGAAGACTTGTTAATTAATTCAAATTTAAATTCAAATCTTATTTTAGGAAAAGATATTATTTTAATTTTAATTTTAGAAATTTGATTTTTTAAATTATTAGGATTAGTTATAAAAGGGATCCCAATAGGGTGGTTCCAGAACATTCCACAACATTATTCCATACAAATTTACATTCCATATTCCATGAGCAACTAATCCTCCATTGTTAAGGTTAGGAGCTCTGTCTATTGTATGGATTGATAGTATTATTTTTCTATTTTAATTCATGTTTTGATTTATATTTCAATAATTGTTTTCATTCTTTATTTTATGAATTTAGGTGGAACGGAAGTATGACCCATGTTCTATTTGAGTTCTTGTATAACTTGGAAAAGCTCTTTACTTGAACAATAGCTTGAAAACATATTATCATAAATTTCTAATTGTTTGTATTTAACGGGATACGTGACATATAATCCCTTTATTTTTGGATAATCAGGATTCTTGTGGCATATAAACTAGAATTTGATCATCACCCTCTAATTGGAATTAATTTACCAAGGAATTGGCAGTTGATGAATTTTAGAGGAGACTAGGAAGGTCTAAGGAATTAGGGTCTAGTCACAAATAGTTTGCCATGAATTAAATCTTACATGATTAAAAATTAGTTAATAAGAAAAGTCAATCCAGAAAATAGATAACTCTGAAGCCTTAACTGCTTTCTCAATATTTTATTCCTCACCTATTCACCTACCTGTCTTTAAACTCTTTTTTTATTGTTTAATGCTTTTGAACTCTCAATTACTCTTTTCTGTTTGTCTAACTAAGCCTATCAAATAATATTGTTGCTTAATCCATCAATTCTCGTAGGATCGACCCTTACTCACGTAAGGTATTACTTGGTACGACCCGATGCACTTGCCGGTAAGTTAGTGGGTTACAAATACCGCACCAGCACCCCAGTACACCCACACTCTCAAAGCAAATATTTAACTACACCTCACAACACTCTCTAATCAAAGAGTATAGAGGAAAAGAAAAAGTCAGATACAAGCTTTAAGTGTTTCCGACTGGTGCAAAAAATATGGAGAACTTAGCCTCATATTTATAGCCTAGGCCACCCACTCCATTTGCTATCCTAAGCAATGTGGGACTAATTCAACCAAATCCTAACAAATTGGTCATCAAATGTATCAAGACAAATTGGATCATAGCTTTGCTTTCTCATTAGATTCCTATGTTATCAAGTTATGTAATTACTAAACTAAAGATTAAATTTTAATGAACAATACTTTTTAAAATTAGATAAATAATTATAGAAGATACCTTTGTTGTAGCCTCCAGTTATAATGAACGAAAACAAGATCATTAAGCTTTTGATGTTCTAACCGATTCCTCTTCTTTGTGTGGATGTGTTCAAAAATACTCCAATTTCGCTCACAACCAGAAGAACTACAAGTTTGACTTAAAACACGAATGGCTAACTTTTGTAAATTTGGTGCTCCAGTTCCATAAGATTCCCACCATTGGTCTTAAAATCAAAAGAGGCAATGCATTACAATTAGCTTTTCTAAATAAATTAACGAATAAAGAAAGATAAAAC
>NC_029790.2:131592688-131598783 GCF_000816755.2 Arachis ipaensis | reverse complement strand
TAAAAAAATATAAAATTAATTTTAAAAATAAAATTTTAATTAATTAAATATTTTTATGTTTTAAAATTTGAGATTTAAAATTAGGATCCCTAAAGACATTTACGCTATATACGATTCCTATCATTCCACCCTAATAACATTTCTGACCTCCATCACGCAGCCTCCACAATGCCCCACCAGTCCATATCTACATTTCACGTCATCATCAAAGGCAACTTTGACGCGAGATGCTTGTCCGTTCGAAAGTATCACTGCTCTGCGATATCTGTGCAGCGGCAACCATTGCTGTTTCATGATCCCGTACTTTCGCTCCCGTACTCTTATTATTCAAGAATTATTATTATAATTTGAAATTTAAGATGGTCCTCCTCGATAAAGTGAATTGAGTTTTTCTAAAACAAAAAATTTTAATAAATAAAAATACTATTTACATATTAAAATCAATCGGTTATAAAAAAAAATCATAGTTGTCAGAACTGAACCGGTGATCGAACCGGTCAGGCACTCAGGCTACTAGGTCATCGGGTTACTGGTTCAACCGGTGGGTCACTAATTCACCCGGTTAACCCGGTCATAACTAAAAAAATATAAAATTATATTAATAAAATTGAAATAATGTCTTAAAACTTAAAATGCGAGTCTTACAAACATTAATAATCAAATATCAAGTCTTAAACATAACTAATAATCTAAAGGAAGAGTTAATAAACTAGTTTTTAGTACAAAATATGTTCTCAGTTTAAATCAACTAGAGCAAGTTAAAGATAACACAATCATTAAATCAAGTCCAAGGGGTGAGCTCAAAGTCGGCATCAACATCTTCATAGGGCAAATTAGGAGCTTGATCAACATTTCCCTCATTTTGATTTGTATCCATATCTTCCATAGCATTGTTACTTGGTCCATCATTATCTTGGTCATCTTCCAAATTTAATTGATCTACATTTGTGTATTTTTGACAAATCAATATCAAGAATAATTCATAATAGCAACTGACGATTAAAATATTCAAGCAATTGAAGAATTTACCTAGATCATCCAAAGTTGGTTGAATGGACATATTTGCCAATTCATTTCGTAGAGCATCAACCTCTTCAGGAGTTAAAAACGGCGGTGAATCTTCCAATATCCAATCCGAATGCTCATTAAATGTATCAAGACAAATTGGATCATAGCTTTGCTTTCTCATTAGATTCCTATGTTATCAAGTTATGTAATTACTAAACTAAAGATTAAATTTTAATGAACAATACTTTTTAAAATTAGATAAATAATTATAGAAGATACCTTTGTTGTAGCCTCCAGTTATAATGAACGAAAACAAGATCATTAAGCTTTTGATGTTCTAACCGATTCCTCTTCTTTGTGTGGATGTGTTCAAAAATACTCCAATTTCGCTCACAACCAGAAGAACTACAAGTTTGACTTAAAACACGAATGGCTAACTTTTGTAAATTTGGTGCTCTAGTTCCATAAGATTCCCACCATTGGTCTTAAAATCAAAAGAGGCAATGCATTACAATTAGCTTTTCTAAATAAATTAACGAATAAAGAAAGATAAAACTAAATAAAATATTTACCTGGCATCACTGTGCTTCGTTCACGCAGTGCAGATTGTCTTCCAAAATCATCTTCAGCATTAGAATATATTCTCTTCTCACTTGTCAACTTAGTATTCAATTCTGAATCATCATATGAATATTTCTCAATTACATCTAGTAGGCCATAAGTGGTTTGCTTATGTTTTTCAAATTCAGCAGCATTGAATCGAAAAGCAGGGTTTAACCAATAGCTAGCAGCATGAAGATTTTTTTTAAGTTGTGAATCCCAACGAGTATCCAAAATCTTCAAGTAAGGCTCCACAATCTTCTTTCTTCGTCGAAACCTCTTCACTATCTCTTCTCTAGCCATATTAAAAGCTTGATACAAAAAACCCATTGCAACTTTATCTTCACTATCCACAATACGAAGCACACGAACAAGTGGCTCAGTAAGCTTGACAACATCTGTACATTGATTCTAAAACTTAGAGTCTAAAACTTGATCCACAAATGTTTTAGCTTTAGCTTCTTTGGAGTAGGCTGAGATTGTCCATTCTTTAGAAGTTACCATAGCTCTTAATGCATCTTTTTGAGCCAGAATACTCTGCAAAGCTATGAAATTGGTAGCAAAGCGAGTTGGAGCTGGACGAAGTATTTCTCGTCCACCGGTAAACTTCCTCATAAGATACAATGGATGACAATGATTATATATGTATTTAGTAATCTTTGAAGCATGTGAAACTGTCTCACTGACTTCATTCAACTTTCCAATATCTTGCAACATCAAATTAATACAATGCGCAGCACAAGGAGACCAATACAACTTAGGGAATTCAGCTTCCAACAACCTTTCAGCAGCAACATAATTTGCAGCATTATCCGTCACTATATGAATAACATTTTCAGGACCGACAAAGTTGACAACATCCTTAAAAAGCTTAAACAATAATTCAGCAGTCTTGGAGGCATGAGAAGCATCAACAGACTTTAGGAAGATAGTTCCTTTAGGACAATAAACCAAGAAGTTAATTAAAGTGCGCCTACAACGATCAGTCCATCCATCAGCCATGATAGTACATCCAGTTCGCTTCCAAATTTCACGATACTGTTCAATCATCTTTTTCACATCCTCCACCAACTTACTCAACAAATACCCACGAACTCTACCAAAGTTTGGACCTTTATATCCTGCACCCATGTTTGCAATAGCATCAATCATTGGTTGGTAATATGCTGAATTAACTGCATTAAATGGCACAAAAGCATCAACCATCCACTTTGCAATGGCAATGTCACATTTTTCTACAATTTCTTTACTTTGCAATACACTTTTTATCGTTGGTTGGGCTCCAGGTGTTGTTGAAGATGGGAAAAAAGTCTCTATTCCAGTAGTCTTTTTCCCTTTCCTAGCTGCGGGTGGTGGCAACCTTGTCCTTGAATGTTGGAGTTGTTGCTGTCGTGCTTCAACCTCTTCCATTCTATCAAATTCTCTTTCAACATCATCACATTCTCCATAACTTTCTGCATAATTTTCTTGAGTTTTCCTTTTCTTATTCATAAATTCTTCAATACTTTGCCCAAATTGATGAGCAACAGCAGGTGGAACCTTTTTGCACTTCTCAACATCTCCTCCTTTTCCAGCCAAGTGATACTTAAATCGATTAATCCCACCTCCCCTAACAGGTTTGTCACAATATATGCACATCATAGTAATTTTCCCTGTTTTTTCCACAATTTGTTTACAATGACCCCAAGCTGGATCAGTCTTTCCTCTATTGTTATAAACTCTTTTAGTGGTAAGATCAGGGATAGGAGTTGCTGATGATGCTTGTTCTTGAGATGGTGGCATTTCTGATGGTGTTTGAGATGAAGCCATTTTTAAAATTCTAGCAAAGAAACCAAAAATATTTTCAACAACAAAGGATTTGCTTAAATCAGTTTTTAAGCAACACAACAACCACCACCATTTCACCAAAGTTCCCTGATTCAACTAACAGCAACTCTAAAGTTTAAAGTCTAAACAAACCAGCAGTAAACAACAACACCAAAGTTTCCTGATTCAACTAACAGCAACTCTAAACAACCAGCAACTAAAAAACTATATACCAAATTACCAACACAACAACCAGCAACAGCAGCAACCAGCAACAAACAGGGAAAATACAATTCAAGAACAATTCAACAGAGACTAAAATTACCAACCAGCAACCAGCAACAATATAATTCAATTCAACAGAGACCAAATTACCCACCAGCATCCAGCAACAATACAATTCAAGAACTACTCTAAAAAATCAAATTTATCAACAGATTCCATAACAATAGGTCAATAGCAGAGGCACTGACCTGAGGGAGTAGAGGAATTGAGGCAGAGACTGAGGGAACAGAGACTGTGAATGACGGAGAGGTGAGGCCGCAGAAGCGTTCTGAGCTAGTTGATGAACAGCGCTGATGAGGACCACTCGAGACTGAGAGTGACGACGAGAGGTGAGGCCGCGACTTGATGAACAGCGCTGACGAGGACCACGCGAGACTGAGAGTGACGACGACGAGGTTGGCTGGGGGGGTGTATCGGCGGTGACTGGTGAGGCCGATTGATGAACTCAGACTCTCAAAGTCTCAGAGAACTCTTCTCAGACGCCATTAGGGAGATCAGGAGATGTGAGGTGAGGCAATGGGGGAAGGGGGGATAGCCATTAGGGTTTCATTTCAGTTTGGGGAAGGGGGAATCATTATTCATTAGAACGACGCCGTTTTGTTTAGGAATAAAAAAAAAATTGCACCACCCGGACCGGGTCACATCACCCGGCCAGGTCACCGGTTTTCATCAAAACCCACCGGGTTGAACCGGATTCCACCGGGTCTATTGCAAGGCCAGTTCAACGTATGGCTCGGCCCGATCAGGTGACCGGATTTCCGGTCGAACCGGCCGGGTCAAACCGGATTTGATAACTATGGTTACGCGTTTTATAAGATGAGAGATTTTTAAATGTATTTTTTAATTATGAGGAATAAAAATGCCTACATTTAAAAAGGTCAAAGACCTATTTATTTTTTACTCTTATTATTTAGTGGAATCTATTATTCTAGTAGCTAAGGTGGTTATATATTTTTTACGCTTATTACTTAAATAGTATTGTTACTATTAACATTATATTTTTTTATACTATTTGTAACATTCGTTAATTTTATTTTTTAATATAAAAATATCATTTAGTTTTAACAATATCTTTTAAATATTACTAGAATTATATAATTATCGAAACTATTATAATAATAGTCACCTTTGTTCACGGAGTATAATTTTTAGCACAGATCGTTTATAGTTAGTTTAATAAATTATTTTTTATTTTATTTTTTAAAAATATTTTAATTATTTTTAACTCAAAAATTATAAATAAACAATATTTCATTAATTGATGGGTTAGACTAGAGAAGATATTTGCTGAATTTTTTGAATACAAAAAAAAGTCCACCCATTTAACTCGCGAGCTAGTCTGTTTAGCTTGTTATTTAAACGAGTTTAATTTTAAAGATAAAATCTGTTTGTTTAAACGGACTAACAAGTTGACCCGATAGACTTAATCCATTTTAGCGATCCGACTTCTATATGATAATAGAAACAAGAATTAGAAGACATTTGATTATGGTCAAGACAAAAAAAAGTATCATATATTGATATTAAAGTATAAAAAAACTAATTATATAAAATATTCTAGATAAAAAGTATATTTTTTGTCCATGAAATTTGTCAAAAGTTTTAAAAATATCAATAAATTTTAATTTGTTTAATTTTATTCTTAACATTTTTGATTTGCATCAATTTTATTCCTATCTTCAAATTCTTCGGGTCAAAATATAAACATTTTTTTCCAATTTTACCCTTTAAAAAACTATTCACAATCATCATCATTTCTAAAATATATTCTTCTCTCTCTTGAAAACATCCCTTCTCAAACCTTCCATATCCTTCACGGTTGCATGGTGACACTTGGTCCTTCTCCCTAACCATGTAATTGCCGCCGGAGGACAATGAGTATCCTTTGGATAAAATACTGGCTCCGATGAGCTTTCTGTTACAGAGGAAAGGATCGAAATCTGGAACGGACTCGCATTGTCCATGCCACCTTGTGAGAACCGGTGGCATGCCGAAATCGTGGAAGCTCTTTATCTCCGGCCATACCCTGGTGTCGAGGATCCCGAACTGACAGAATTCCCAACTCCAACCCAACTCGACAGATGCTGCAAGACGACTCCTCTCCTTCCCTTCTCCATGGCCATCGTTGCTGTGATATGAAGATTACTCCTCACGCTCCCTCGCTTCCGGCGTCTTCCCTATCGCCTTAGTCGTTGGTCTTCGCTGTCGCCAATCGGTGGTGGGACAAGGTTTGTCGGCGACGACACGACGCCGCTGTTGAGATTAGGGGTGGCAAAGCGGGCTGGCCTGCCCCACCTCGCCTAGGCCCGCCCTATAAACAGGGCGGGCCGGCCCGCCCCGCCAACTAAGATGGGTTCAAAATGCTAGCCCGTCCCGCTTTATGGCGGGTCGGCGGG